>NC_086153.1:86123387-86426418 GCF_035149785.1 Candoia aspera | reverse complement strand
AAGGTGTCTGCTGTATTCACTGAGGCAAATTCAAAGCTAAGTAACTCTTTAACACAAGGGAAGTCAGCTTTCCACAATTTTAATGCTACTTTTATGAAGTTTAACACTGCCTAAGAGTCTACCTATGGAGCTTTGGATTTTCACTGAGAAACTACAGTTCTTTTGCCACAGGCAGAGCCATCACATGTAAAGAGGGACAAAAGCAAACATTTCTTAAACAGAATAGCATTCCTCTAGGGTATTTTTTATTATTTACCAACCAGTGTTTTTTGAATGGAATCTTAATACTTAGTTTTTGCAAAGAACACTGTGGCTTTTTAGTTACAAGGACAAGAGAAGTTGCTCACACTGTAAACAAGAGAAAGAGACAGAGTGAATCTGGATTTTGTTAGCACAGGATGCAGCTGGTCTTTCCCTAAGAGGATTTGGAAAGGAGGGAAGAATCTGTTCTACCTTCCCTTCACAATGGTATCCACTGTGCATAATAAATCTTACTTGTTTATAGCCAGCTTAGGTAATCAAATATCTCTTTAAAAAGATGAAAGGTAATGTGAATTAACATAGATCTTATCTATGGTAAAAGCACCTCTAGCACAATCCTTTTCTTTTAAGTTCTGAATAAATTCAACAAAGCCAAATATTTGCTACTCAGAAGCCAGGGAACAACATTATTTTTAGTGCTCAACAGGATCTGCTATCTCATGGTGTGCAGATTGTGCTGCAATGTCTGGTAAAATGTTCCCTCTCTTTTATTTCTTTGACACTCAGTAGAAGCCTAAATGTAGATTCTGCACAACTGCAGAGCAGTGCCCTTCCTTTTCTGGCTGTTTTATGTCATTGGAGGTGGGATGGACAGGAGACAAAAGTGTGTGGAAGAACCTTAGTAGTGTTCCTATTGCTTTTCCAGCTGGAAAGTTAGCTTGGCTTAATGAAGGAAGAGGAAGCTGCATACATCTGTTTTCTGTGGAACTTTGCTCTGGCGAGAGAATGAAGAATCTCTTACTTTATTTTTGCTAATGTTTTTGTTACGTTAATTGCTTCATACAGACTTCTTCAACTCAAAAGAAAAGAGCACCAAACTTGGTGTTCATCAGTTGCTTTGTTTTCTTCTCTCAAAATCAATGACATTAAGCTCATTACAAATTTCAGAGGAATGTGCATTTGTTTCCCTTGATGTAAGGAAAAGGCACTGCGCAAGGTAACAGGGAAATTATAAACTTCTATGACTGAACTAAGTTTGGGACTGTATGTAGGTTGAAAATTTTCTGATGCTATAGGTCATGCATAGCCATGTATTATAGCTATGCATGACCTACGCACCCTTTCTAGCATCCCTTGCACTGATCATGGTTTTGCAGCCCATTCACAGGAGCAGCAAACCAAGTCTTGGTTTTTAAAACAACTGGTTGAAAACTACTTATTTGTCTGGGCTGGTAAATGACCATAATAAAGTACTGCTACTACTTACACACATTCACATCCCCCTGTTCTGCTGTTTGTTACTAGCTCTTCATTATCAATTGATTGGGCTTTTCAGTGCAGGATGCTCATCCCTTTGTTACAACTATTGCAATACTCTGAGTTACGTTCTTTAACTCTGGTTCTCTGCCACTCTGCCTTTCTAATTTCCCTCGTGTGGTTTGTAAATAAATGGAAGGGATACCATCTGATACACAAATGGGATTGCAGCAAATTGTACTTGGAGAAACAGCAACCTTTCACCTAGGAGAAAAGCCATAAATCTCCGTTTCCTTTAGGAATCACAAGGAAGAAGTTTTGCAGAAGACAGGGTGGAAGTATGTAAGAACCTAAGAATAGCCCTGCTGGATCAAGCCAAAGCCATCTTTGTCTACCATTTTGTTTCTCAGCATGGTATTCACAAAATACCTTTGGGGTGCTCACAAGCAGGAGAAGGAAACTATCCCTCTTCTGCCATGGTTTTCCTGCATGTGATGTTCGGAGACATGCTTCCCCTGACCTGGAATTGGGTCCTCAAACTAGTAGCCCTTGAAAGACCTGTTCTCTGTCAATTTGTCCAGTTGCTTTTTAATGCCATCCAAGTTAGTGGCCATTTTCATGTCTTGTGGTAATGAATACCACCAGTTCATTATGCAGTACATGAAAAAAGGTTTTCTGTTGCCTGTTCTAAATATGTTCCATTTAGTTTCATCAGATGATGCCTGGTTCTAGAGTTTTGAGAGGAGAAAAATTATTACCTGTCCACTTTCTTTAAATCATGCACAATTTTACAGATTTTTTTAATAAGAATTTTATTAGATTTAAGACAAAGATAAAAACTACAAAAAAACAAAAAACTACAAAGAAAAAAACTTTTAAAAGTGTGAAAAACACAAGAGAAAAAGGGTTTTTTTAAGACTACAAGAAGAGGGGACTTCTGACTTCTAACAGCAAGGATATACAACAAATTTTCCATAATCAATCCATTACTCTATATTAAACCAAAATCACATTATTTCTATAAATCATTCCATTGGCACATTATAAAAATCACTAAATACAGTTGCTCCCCCTTATATTAAAAGAAAAAGAATATATATATATATATATATATATATACACATATACACACACACACACACACACGTGCGCGCGCACACCTCCTAATCAACTTCCCCCCCAAAGATAACATTTAATTATTTCCTTCCTACTACTATTCCATACATTTCTGTCTACTATAATAAACATCAAACTAAAAAGCATATAAATTATCTGCCGTTATGATTAATAATACAACTATAATAACCTTAAGCCTAAAACCAAGCATTTATTATTATACCTTATTAATCTTAATCCAAATCCAAATCATTAAAAATGAACGAAGTCAAACAAACCCTAGAAGCAATCCAGATAAATATTCTTAAACCCTTACCCCACTTCAAAATAAATCAAAGCATTTACATATCCCCATAATACAAACTGAACTTTTTTCATAGAGAAATAAAACAGCCCAGCTGCCCGCCTTAAAAACACCAACTTTCTGAACAGAAAGCCTCCCATACATAATAACCCCTTCTTTTCCATAACATTCCATCAGAAAATCAAATTCACTTAAAATTTGCAACTTGATCTGTCCCTTTAATTTCTTCAACTCGACTATCCGATCTTCATCTAGCATTTCAGCAGAAGCCCTGATCTCGCTATTAGAAGAAACATTTCTATCGTTGTTAAACTCTTCAATTTCTCCCACGACAATCCCAACCAGATGACACATTTTAAACCTCATGTTTTCCACAATGTCCTGAATGCCTTGCATAAAAACTTGACAGGAATCAAAAAGAATCTGTTTAAGGTCTTGATGGAAATCCAAGAAAGTCTGATTGAAATCCTCCATGTCTCATGCAGTAGATTATGGCACCCCCTAGGTACTTAAACAGTGAAAGTGGGAGATAATAGAAAAATTCTGAAATGTGTTTACAGAAGTGAAAGTACAATAACAGGCAGTTCCCCAGGGAAAATAGCAACAGAAAGCTGAAAGTTCAAAGCAGATTCAATGTGTAGGAAAATGCTAAAATCTTCAAATTTAGTACAAAAATAATAATGGATATGATTTACGTACTCTCAACCTTCCTTTATATTTGGATGGAAAGCAAATTCCAAGACTGAAAAAAAAATTTTTTTTAAAAGAAATTAATCACAAAAATAACAATAAGCACCAAGAGAACCCGCTTCTCCTTGCTGTAGAAAGCCTCTCTTAGGGTACATAAACTTAAAAGAAAAATAAGTTGGGTGATTTAGAAATGAGGTGGCTGGTCTTAATGTCCCTTTAAGGCTACAATGTGACTTGGAAATGATGACGCCCCAGCCTCCCAGCTGCTCTTACCAGTCGATCGTGAATGCTGTTTGTGATTTTCTGGCTGCAACCAGCCTTCCCGAGGACAGATGGGGTGATTCTGAGTGTTTTTCTTTCTCTGGAAAAATGCTCCTGAGCTTCAGGAAAAACCTGCCTGAGCTCAAAAAATTGCCATGTTGTCAGTTCTGCTCACAGAACCCACGAGCACAGCTGTTCAGACCACCATGTTCCCGCCAGAAGCCCATAATTTTATAGATCTTGATCATATCTGCATTCAGTCACATTTTTTTCTAAGATAAAGAATCCCCAATGTTGTGCCTTTCTCTCACAGAACATGTGATCAAGGCCCCAATCATTTTGGTTAGAGTTGTCAATGCTTTTTCCAGTTCTATTACTGTATATCCTTTTTCAATGTGGCAGCCAGAACTATACAGAGTTTCCCACACTGTAGAAGCAGACTTAAATTGCTACACCAAGGGGATGTTAACAGGGATGTTTATCTCTTCACTTCTGTTCATTACTTTTGTTTCCAGTTTACAACACTGTGCAGTATACTGAGCCATCTAGTGTTCCCATAATAAATTGCATAGAAAGATAATGGAAACGTTATGGCAAGAGTTGGCAATGCTTCTAAAATAACATATGACTGCTAGTGATTTCTCATCCAATGGAATGACCACTTTCTGTGATCCAGTGTAGGCTTGTGGGGTGTGGTGGCTAAGGTATTGAACCAAGACCAAGGAGATCCAGGTCCAAGTCCATTGTTAGCCATGGAAGCTTAGTAAGCAACATTGAGCCAATCCTTCTCTCTCTGCCTAGCCTATATTATAGGGTTGTTTTGGGACAAATACTGGAAGGGGTCATGCATAGCGAGCTCCTAGAGGAAAGGTGGAGTATAAATCTAATAAATAAAAGAAAGTGTGAATTTATACTTTCATGCCACACTAGTGTTTTCTAGCCAGTTCCTGGAGGTGTCTGAATCGAGACAGTTTGATGGTCTTTTCATCCCTGTCCTATTCTGTTTTTCTTTTGCTTCCTTGCTACTTTGCTTGTCAACACTGCCACACTTGTATGTTTCACTAACTTGACATCTGTTCTGTTTCAGGAGAAATCTGATGCCAGCTCCACGTCCCTACAGCTGCAATCCCAGATTGAAGTAAGCACAATGGATTCAATTCTTTATTTTTGTTCCTGAATAATCAGATAATAAAGCTTTTGGTTGTTCAGCCTCAACTCAAAGCAGTGAATCTTCTCTTCCAGGAATCCCTTGGCTTTAGCAGTATAGCATCCACACCAGAAACAGAAAGAAAGTAAGTAGATATTTATACTTCTGCTTTACATTTTGCATGAATTACTAAGTTATATCCAAGTGTTTTATTTCTGCATGACCACATCACAAAATTCAATAAGCAGCATGCTTTCCTTTCTCTGCCACCAGTGTATTTCTTCCCCTATTTACACAATTTATATTTTCTTGTCACTTTCTATTTTTATTTAAAATAAGTGTGTGTTCAAATAACAAGACTGATAGAATGAAAATTTATTGATTTTATACTACACAAAGAATAACGTAACTTCTCTGGCAGGAAAAATAGTGTAGGAAAATAGCAGCTTAGGTCCCTTAGACCTGTGTCAGAGTTTTGTAGATAAGCCCAACCTCTAAATTTCATAGGCTGTGTTTCAAAAATAGTTGTGAGAAGATGGGCACATAGAGGTATGATTTCTCCTATTGCCATAAGAAGTGCTCTCCAGGCACTTATGCAATAGCATTTGAGAAAGGCAAGTCATTCCAAAGTCACCAGAGGTTACAGGCATTTGAAGCCCAGCTGAAAGTTGAGTGGACAAAGGAGACATGATGAGATAGCTGACCTGGTTGGGCACAGAAGGGAGTGTTCCTCTCTCAGAAATATGCCCTCCAGGGTTTCAAGTGTGGCACCAGCCATGATTCCGGGGCAGGGATGGTGGGGTAGCTATTGTTATTCGGGAGTCTCCAGTGACCGTTAGCTGGGCTGTAGTATTGAGACAGCTTTGGAGGTCTTGGCTGGGATCATCCGCTGGCATGGGGTTTGGGATCATCAGTATGCTGATGTCACCCAGATATACACCTCTACCCTGTGCCGGGCAAGTGATGCTGTGCAGGTGCTGGCTCAGCACCTGGAGGCTGTAAGGGCCTGAATGGGGAGAAACCGGCTATGACTCATCCCTAGCAAGATGGAGTGGTTGTGGATTTTTGGCCCCCCAGGGTCAGGAGAGTTGACATCTCTGACTCTGGACGGGGTAACGCTCCCCTGTACAGAACTGGTGCACAATTTGGGGGTTCCTCCTGGACTCCCGGCTCCTGCTGGAAGAGCAGGTGGCAGCCATGGCCAGAGGGGCCTTTGCATAAATCTGCCTTGTGAGCCAAATGCGTCCATTCCTGGACCGGGAGGCCTTGCTCACAGTCACCCATGCCTTAGTCACCTTCTGTTTGGATTACTGCAATGCACTCTACATTGGGCTACCCTTGAAGACCATCCAGAAGCTGCAACTGCCCACAGTTCACCCAAGTAACATCACTGCTGCATGAACTGCACTAGCTTCCACTTGCTTTCCCAGTGCAATTCAAGGTGCTGGTTATCACCTTTAAAGCCCTACATGGCACAGGGCCAGGTTACTTGTGGGGCCACCTCTCCCTGAGAGTATCTGCCCATCCTGCTATGTTAGATGGGGTGGGTGCACTCCAGGTCCCCTCCCTTAAATGTTTCCATCTGATGGGACCTTGAAGGCGTGCCTTTTTGGTGGCCTACCACTGGATATCAGAGGGATCCCTACCCTTTTAGCTTTCCTGAGGGGCTGGGAAGACCTGGCTGTTCCCCCAAGCGTTGGGCTAGGATGGGGGATTGAGCTGTAAGGATGTTTGGTCTGGTGCCTTGGGGGAAGGGTATGCTTTTAACTATGTTATATGGATTGTTGTGAGCCACCTAGAATCACTGTATGAGATAGGCAGCCATACAAGTCCTCTAAATAAATAATATAGGCCTGTGCTAATCAAATCTGACAGCTTGATTGATTGCTGCTAACCTCAGTCCCCGCGACAGGCAGCAATGCCTCATCAGTTCAGCCAGTTACATGCAATAGAAGCTTGCATGATCTGCTTGCAGTAGCAACAGTTCCAGAACTCATCTTGCCTTTTTCCTTCTTACAAATTGTGCAGGATTCTTTTATACGTTTCGTCTAATATAAGTGATATTCCCTTGATCACCAGGTTCAATACCAGCTGGAGAGTTAAGTCCCCAAGAAAACAGGGTGCAGAGAGACTTTAGCTTCCAGAGTTTTGAAGCAAATAAAAGTTAAAATGGCTTGATCATAATTCTCTTACATGTCTTTGTGAAAGCAGTATCCTAATTTTCTTTAGCACTGTTTATTGCCTTATATTTCAATGCACATTCTTCAAGGGGTACTTTACTTTAATATCATCTTCAGAGATTCAGCAGTGATAACATTGGCAGGCATTAAAGAGAAGGACTTCTCAGTTGTAATTCTACCAATGAAATTTCCTCCTAAGCTCAAAAACCATTTATTTGTCAATCAGTGTTGCATACTGTTACAATCACTCAAGACCTGGCAGAATGTTCTGGTTCCATTATGTACAAGCATATTTGTTATCTCTGGTTTTCTGCTGAGATTTTAAAGTATTTGCTACTTGTATATTTGAAATTGTTCTTTATTTTAACTGACTTATTTAAAATTGTTTACATTTAAGCAATTTGATAGCAAATTGCACTGTTACCTTTAAAAGAACATAATTGCAAAGCAACTAAGAAATTTAATTAATTACCACTGAAAAAGATTAATTCAATGAACTAGGAAATGTAAGGTACCCCAAAAGAATAAAGCAAAAGGTGACCATATAACACATTTATGAGGGTAAACATGAAAATTAGGTTTATCTCTCTTTCTTCACCTCAATAGTTTTCTTGAGGTGGGTACTTTGTTGATATCTAGTGCAGTGGGTTGCATCTTGTATTTGAAATTGAATCCAAGCAGTCAGCTATTTTTCAGTGCAGGATTTCATCAGTAAAGTAGGTAAAACCACCAGCAAACACACTGTCAAAAAAGCTTTATCATAGAGAAAATTTGTAGGAGCAGCTGAATCACTTGAGAAGCACACAAATGACTCACCATGTGACACAGTCAAACTTTAGATCACGTTTCAGGTAACATCCATGCCACTCTTACTTGTATCAAGGAAATCTCAAGAGATGAAGCCCAAGTCATTAAAACTTTAGTCTTTTACTAAAGACTCAACCTCTGACTCACTCTGCTAATTCTGACTGAAGGATAAATTGTATAGTAATTAATAATTAGTACTCACACTCCTTCGTAAGACATTGTGTCACTAATTAAAACTTAAGAAAATATTGATGAGTAACTGATCTGTATGAAGAGCTCTGTGAGACATATAAGCTCATCAGGTTTAAATATCCCCTGTCACATAGGAAAAGGAAATTGTGATCTGATTTTAGCAGTTAAAGGGCACGTGATGAAGACTGGTAATGTTTCTTTGTATCCTGGTTTGTAATGGCTCTTCCAAGCATGTTTTGCCCAGCCAAAGGCATGGCCGGTATTGGTTGGTACTCAGTTGGAGGAAAAGGTGTTCAGGCAGAAAAATTGTGGAGAAGTGTGATGGGGAAAGTTTTCTTTTCTCTTTCCTTCTTTGCAGTTATGATAATTTCACCTGAAATATTTGAAGCTTTCATTCTGTGCTTGGGTCTTGTTACTTCCCATGAACCCAAGAATTTTTTAGTGATGGTCTCCTTTAGCTTGAATATTCTTAAGCCATACTGACACCTTGTCCAGAACTCTGTAACATCTTCACTTTTTGCCTTCATGTGCTGAATGGCTTCTGCTGTAACAGAGTATGTATCATAAGCACAGCAAGTATCTAAGCACTGTGTTTATAAGGCATTATAACTTGAAGCAGTACTAATCACAGAACATCAAATAATGTATAAACTATTTGTTTTTAAAAAAAGGTGATTATAGATAGATTTAAAGATGGAGTAAAACCAGTAGTCACTGACTGTTAATTATGGTCCTTACAAGAGAGACTTGCAATATATAGCAGTTTATTTTAAAATGCTTTTATTCTCATTGCATTAATAAATTATGTGAAACTTCAAAGTTGTCTGTTGCATTTTTGATAAATCACATCTGTATGATATTTTTGTTGGTAAAAAATTATGTTTCTTTTGAGATCATGTCCCATTGCAGAAAATTTTAACAGCTGTTCCACTAAATTCTTCAAGGCTAGAGTAAAGCTAATGAGAAAAATAAGATGAGTTTTCAGGCACTGGAAGGGAAAAAGCCTCTCCCAAAAGTTTGAAGCTTTCATCATGGTGCTCAAAAGCATAGCTAATTCTGGATCAGCAATACAATTTTCAGAATGTCTTTAAAACCAAGTTATCATATAGTATAGCTTATAGCAGGTTACTGTATTGGGACACTGGCAATGAATTGGATTTAGAGACTCAGGTGTATCCAGCCAAGTTCGTTTCACAGACTGTAAATATTTCAGTTGCACTGAGATGATTAAATAGGGGTTGGAATGTTGGTTATTTGAAACACATGTGCATTTGTCCATGATGGTAGCCAGAAAGAAAAAAAAAACACCTCTGGGCTTTCCTGTGCTCTGCCACTGAAAATAGATGGACTGCCATACCCTGTGGTTACAGGTAGTACATCTGTGCACCCATTTCACAATGAGGGCTCTGCCCTATTTAGGCTGGCTGACATTTGTTCAAAGCCTATGAGAATTGAGTTGGTGGTCTTGGTCCAATTTCCATTGAGCAAATACCACAACATCTACCATAACATTTGGTATTAGACTAAGGAAAATCTTAACTGCCAACTGTGAAGTGTTGCTAAATAGGCATACCAACTAAATTGCCTGGAACAGTGGAGCATTCAAAAATGGAGAAAAGTGGATCACTTGTATTGCAAGCTCCCATTCCTATAATAACTGTCCCTTCAATAACTGAAAGACACCTTCGTCTTATTTTCTGTGTGTCTTCTTTTTGAATGGATGTAACAGCTGACATGGGTAGGGTGGTTCTATGTTTTGGGCTATGGAAGAAAACTGGAGAACTCCCCCAAAGTGATGGCAGGGAAAATTAAATGGTGTTTGCACCTGCCAAGCATAAAGTCTAGGATGTCTAGGTTATCCTTTGGCTACTTTGGACTCAATGGCAGCTGTCCTGGAATTGTTTATTCAGGCCAAAAAGGGAGAGGTCTAGTAAGCATGTTTTGGCAGGAAATCAGGTCAAAGAAAATCAAGCCTCCTTCTGCATCCTGTGTTTCATCCTGTTTTTTAGCAGGACACAGAACTTCTATTTCTAGGGATATACCACTATTGAAGAGGAAGATATTGCTTATATTTTCAGAACGATTGTTTGTTTTAATCTTCCTAAAGCAAGCTAGGATCCCAGATTAAAGTTAAAAAGGCAGCTTCATGGTTGACATGGTTTTTGATGTAATCTCTCTGTGTTTTCTAAATGTGAAGATATACAGTGTACAGATCATCCTCAACCCTTTATTGATCCAATTTTTCATAAATGGAGTGAAGTTAAACTAGACCTCCCTAAAATTAAAATAAGTTGACCCTGAACCTAACCTTTTCCATCATACATAGCATTGTCCTTCTACAAAATTCCTCCCACCAAATGCATTCTAAATTGACTCACTTCATAGCACAAAATGGTAATTTTGGCTAAAGATGGCTCGTTTATCAAATGTCAATATGCAATATTTTTGAGAGGTTTTGCATTTCAGTAGTAGGACTGCTTCCTTTTCTAGCAGCTCAGAATTTTGCACAGTAAAAGGTTTGGAAGTGTAAAATCCTCCATCCAGATGTCTATGGTTGTTGCTGGTGTTATGTTATGATTAATTCAGTGACCAGTTAAATTCTTGCAGCATCTCCAAGTTGATAACAGAAGAAGTTGGTATAAACAATATAGCAGAATCAGTACACTTGCTAATTTAAATGTACTGAAAACAGGCTATATGTCAGTAACTTAGCGTTAATTTAATTTATTGTCTTAGATGTGTATGTAAATGTACGCATTAACTGTATTGTATTCTCCCTTGACCTCATCACATTCTTTTGTCTCTCTGTTATAACCTCTAAGGCACTTTTCAGTGAAGTTAGTGGACCTGCAGCTAGAAGGGAAAATCAACATCTTCACAGTCTACATGAGAGTGAATTATTTTCTGCTTGTAAGCAATATGCTGTAAGCAACTGTAGATCCCAGTCTATATTTTTATCACACTTTGGCATTAGGAAGCACTTGTGGAGATGGAAATAGACAGAGAGACAGACAGGCAGATGTATGAATCATGAAATGTGGTGAATCAGCACTCTGGGTTATATTGTTATCCCAGTAATTTAAATTATTTCAGCCAAGGATTCCTTGTCAGAGCCACCAAATTAATTCGCATTTTAACATGAGTTGATCTATAAATAGGAAAGCTTCAGTGATGAGAACTGCAAAACAGAAAACAGCAAAAATAAAGTAAGGAAGAAAGGAAACCACAGGTTGAAAACTGGCTTTTAATTAATGTGGGGAATGAATGCTTCTGCCTAGTTTTGTGAACTACTGTAAGGTATTAGGAAAGAGAGGAAGAAAAGCAAAAGCAACAGTCTCTTGCTAAGCATAAATTTTATTCCACAACAAAGTGATGATGAAAGAAGGATTGTGAGGACTGACAGATAAAAAGAGGAAGAATTCTGATGTGTGAGGCTAGATTTTTTTTGGTGGCCAAATTGTTCATGCTGCATGCAGACAATTTCCTTGATAGAAGTGGGTCAGGAAACTCCCACAATAACATTCACAGGGGAAGTGAAAAGGCAGCTAAAGAGTGCTTGTGGCATGTGACAAGCCAGACCAATGTGCCTCTGAGCAGCTGAAGGAATATTTCTTCCTGGCAATTGTTGTCAGAGAAATGAAGGCCTCCTTTCAGAAAAATGTGGAGCTTGTTGCAGCAACCTGATGCTGTTTGTTGTGACCAAAACACTTTTGTACATGGCGATGTGCTGTGAATTTCATGCCACATTCTAAGCCACATCTTTCTTCCCTGATTTTTTTATAGCCCTCTAGCCTTTCAAGTAGGTTAAAATGTTTATCAATGATTGGGTATTATTATTGTTTCAAAGAGGACAAAAAAGTCCAAGCCATGTTGGATATTCTGTCCAGTTCCAGAGAGACATAATCATAACAAATAAGGAGACTTGGCTTTCGTTGGCATTAATGTAAATATGTGAGAAGAAGTGCATGAGATTTATGGGTTATGGAGTATTAAAAGGACTGGGACCCAAGAAGAAGAGATGGGGGAGTTAGTGCAGGATGGAGTTGTCTAATTCATTGACAACTCCCCCATCCCACACTAACAAATCATTAGCAGATACTATCTCTTTTTCTGCTTTTCTCTCTGTATGGATTCCATCATGGAAGTGTATTTAATTGTATTGTAATAATGGATTAACTACTTTCTTTTCTGTACACACAAATAAACCTGTAGGTGGGATTATCACATATTACTACTTATGTGTGAATTCTCTGAGATTTATATGAGATCTGTTAGAGAAACAGTGAGAGCAAAGAGATGGTTCCTTTTCCATTTGCATTTAAAAAAAAATAGAGCTCTGATCTTCAAGCAAGTTTGGGAAGATGTGTTCTCCATTTGAGCTTGGCACATTTAGAGGAGAACAGCAGCTATGTGCGATTGCTGTTTGTTGATTTCAGCTTAGCTTTTAATACGATCATTCCTCAGCATCTGGTAGACAAACTGGGTTCTTTGGTTTTAGTACTCCTTTGTGTAACTGGCTACTTGACTTCCTCACTGATAGACCCCAGTTGGAAACAATATCTCCAGCCCTATTTCCTTGAGCATCGGTTCTCCTCAGGGCTGTGTCCTGAGCCCACTGCTGTTCACCCTGATGACCCACGACTGTTGTGCCAGGTTCACCACCAGTTCTGTTGTGAAGCGTGCGGATGATATGGCGGTGGTGGGTCTTATCAGGGATGACAGTGACTGGGCTCATAGGGAGGAGGTGAAGGGTTTGGTGGAGCGGTGTAATATAAGCAGCTTGGTTCTAAATGTTGAAAAAACCAAGGAGATTATTGTCGACTGTAGAAAGAGCCGGCCTAGCCACACTCCACTCTTTCTTAATGACATAGCTGGGGAGTCAGTTAGTAGCATCAGGTTCCTGGGGGTGCAGATAACGAACAGTCTGACTTGGTCTCTTAATACTGCATCCTTGGTAAAACGAGCACAGCAGCGCCTGTATTTCTTGTGCTGGATGAGGAAGGCACATCTTCCACCTGCCATCCTCCTTCCTTTCTATAGAGGCACTATAGAGAGTGCATTGACCAGCTGTATTTCTATCTGGTTTGGAGGCTGTAGTGCCTCAGATAGGAAGCCTGTGCAGAGGGTGGTGAGGGCAGCAGAGAAGATAACTTGGATCTCACTGCCTCTCATCCAGGACATAGTGCATACACGCTGCCTGTCCAGAGCCCAAAATATTGTCAGTGACCCCTCCCACCCTCATTACAGCTTGTTCTCTTTGTTGCCCTCTGGGAAAAGGTTCTGCTGCATCCGATGCAGAACAGCCAGATTAGGCAACAGTTTTGTCCCCTGGGCTGTTAGACTCCAGATCATTTTTCACTCCATGGGTACACATGCTGGGTGTAGGACTGATATTTATTAGTGATAAAGAGTAGAGGAGTGGAATGGGTAAAGAATGTATATTATGTATTGTAGTCATTACGGTATTCTTATTTTATTGCTTGAACCAATTGCAACGAAATTTCATTTTAATGTACACTTTGGTGTAGAGTGAAATGGAAATAAAAGTTTACCTTGCCTTACCTTACATTCCGAAACATATTTTAGAACAATAGGGACAGAAACAGAGTGACACCTTTCCCCTAGAGGAAGAGACCGTCTTCCTGCAAACTGCTGTTTTCTCCAAACTACTTTGTTGCCTGTAAGAGATGGAAGGTCATAGCTTGAGCTTGTCCAGAGTTGTAACAAAAACCAAAACAGAAAATAAGAAACATACATACAGAAAAACTTTAAAACCAACCAACAAACAAGCCAGATGGATGTTGTTTTTTCTCCCTCTTTCTCATTTCTGAGTTTTAAGTAATCTTAACCAATAAGAAAATCCAGTGTCATATTTCATGAAACCAGGCTCATCAGGTGAAGAAAATGCCAGAAAACCATCACCTGAAGAGCAGTGTTTGAACAGGGCAGGATAGGGCTTACATTAGAGCAGAGTTTCTCAACCTTGGCAACTTTAAGATGTGTGGACTTCAACTCCCAGAATTCCCCAGTCAGGCTGGCTGGGGAATTCTGGAAGTTGAAGCCCACACATCTTAAAGTTACCAGGGTTGAGAAACACTGCATTAGAACCTGAGTTCATGAAAACCAAATGCTCTTGCTTCCCTTCTGCCAGTTTTTTGTAAGAAAAGTATCATACAGAAATCTACCCTCCTAATTCTTAATATGGGCAGAGCCCCATCAAAAGACAAAAGGCTTTTTCCTCCTTCCAGTCATAAAATGCATGTCCAGCCCCAGTAGAGTTTGTACCCATGACCTAGCAGTATCTCTCTTGGTGGTAAGGAAAACTATGCCAACACCCTGGTTCTTCACTGTGGTCTGTGTCTGTGATTTCCGTGCACGGCTGATATACTTGTACAGAACCCCTTTCAGAACTGTTTAGGGTTTACAGAGCTGTGGGGGGGGGGGAGCCCTGCTTTCTGTCAGTACTGGATGACTTGGTACAGCTCCTGCCAACCCCCTTTAATATGTATTGGAATTAAAACATTCATTCTTCAGCTGACAGGCCTTCTGGGTTTTTTTTAATGTTTATCACTTTAATTCTCTTTATTCTCCACAACTCCTTAAAGGTAGTCATCAGGAAACTTTGCCTTCCTTTTGCAAGGATCCTGCCTTGCCTTATAGCCCTAAGGACCACATTTCACAGGTGGCAGCCTTGTGGGAAGAAACTGTCCCTCTGTCTTTTTTGTTTTGGTGAAGGTCACTCAATAGATACTTGTAAGCACTGCCAGCCTTTTACTGAACAGGCTTATCGCATTTATTCTTCTAAGTTGCAAACCACTCTCTGAAAGCAAGCTTGAAGGATGGCAGGCTCTAGAGCTGTTGTAGCTCCCTCATCTTCTTCAAACTTCCTTCCATGACTCCAAAATTGTCTGGCAGCTTTCTTGTCTCTTTGACAGATCAATCAAATTCTCCACTACCCAGAGAGGATTCCTTGGTTTGCAGTTATTGAGCAATAAAGGAACTATTAAAAATTCAAAGTCTTCTAAGAACCCTGCCCCATCTAATTCCAATCAGGACAGAAAGAAAATGAAAGGTAAAGGCCATGTTGCCTTCCTAGTGCCAGCTCCAGCAGCCTCACGTTCAGTTCCATAACTGCTCTGTCCAGCTCAGCTGCTTTTGGTCCCACAACCAATTCCTTCTCTAAATTGTCTAGTCCTCACCAGCTTCTCTTCAAGCATGGAAGTGTCTCAGAAGGGGACATTCAGGGCCAATCCCCACTGAGATCTACTCCAGTCTGCCCTCTTATCCATTGGGATAATCCAAACCAAGGCCTTCCCTTGGTCTGTCTTTTGATCGCTGAGATTGTAATTGGTATCCCATGCCCATTTCATTTTTGTCTTTCTCTGATTTCAGTTGCTTCAATATCACCCTGCTTGTGGATCATTATCTTGGCAGCAAGCCCTTCATGGTCCTGATCAGTGGACCTACTGTATATTCCTTCAAGTTGCCCAAAATATAATGAAGCAGACCATTACTGTATACATGTTGGCCTTTCATTCCACATTATCCTTGATTTCTGCTCCCTAAGCATGTCTTGGATTGATGACATAACAGACGGCTTCTGAAAGTGTCACTCTCATCCTTTGGATTTGTTTCTCCTTGGAGATGCTCCTTCAAAAAGGATGTTGCATCTGAATTCCATCCCATCTTACAGTGAGCAAATTGGTAGGATGGCACACTCTCGGCTTGAGGGTCAACCATCTTCTCAGATGGTGTACCAGTTAGTCCAGGATCATTGCTGAAGATACCAAGAGATTTCTGGAACAAGCAGTCTTCTGTGCCATTGACTTTTCACTATGTTATGAATCTTTATAGAGTAAAGGAAGAAAGAGGCTGTTCCTTATTCCAGCATCCATTGCCCAGTGCTATTACTGAGAAGGCCTGAGTGCTGAACACAGGAATCAACCCCACTCCTCACACATAAACAATTTAAATTGGGTTTAAATTGTAAGCCTTTTCCTTGCACTCTTTCAAATCAGTGGATTTTTTGGGTGGTGAGTAGTGGGAGGTTGAGAACCTATGGAGTGTGAACTTTGCATGGATTGGGAGTCTGAAGCCAGTCTTTTCCCAAAACTACTGGAAAATAATAATGGGAAAGCTAAAGTTACAGAAGCTCCTAAAGATTACAGGTGGTGAGGAGAGGTTCTATGCATTATATGATGGATCCTAAGCATAGGAGCTAGAAAGGGTAGGGATTAGACCCAAATTACTATACTGTAAGCTCTAATTATTCAGTTGGGTAGCTTTTGTTGCTGCAGCCTATTTCTTTCCCTTTTCTTTTTTTTACATAGCTTTATAGAATATTATATTTTATTCGTCACTTGAGTTTAAACTGAGCTTTAATTTAAGTTAGCCTCATAGCTCTTCACAGACTGTAGTTTTATAGCAATTTATAGCTTTTACCTCACCTCACCATTGTTTAACTCCATAGTCACTGTCCTTGCAGTTTCTAGACATAGACTATTTTAGGTTATAGGTGCTGATTCCACACTCTTGTATTTTTACTTTATGCTGTTGAAAGACCAAAGTAAATATACTGTACTGTACTGTACTGCATTACATTATATTATTAAATTGCAGGAGCTCTGATTATTGGTGGTGAGCAGAAAAAATACAGTGTGCTTCTGTGATGGGTCTTGAGCAAACCAGCTAGTCATTAATGGTCTCAAGATTAAAAGCAGGTTGGACAGGCTGACTGGGAAGAACATATCTGTGCTCTCTGGAGGATTCAGTGAAGTTGTCTGTGGCACCAGTATCTAATAGGGCTTTAAGTTGCATTTCCAAGGCTGTCTGGGTCTGTAGGGTAATAACTAAATAACCTGGAAGCTTGGACAGACTTGTTTGCTGGCATATCTGGAGCATTTAGAACATCTGCTTGCAAAGTGCCTTCCTTTCCTACAAATACTATATCTAATTATTACTGCAGAAGGGGATGTTCTTAGAAAGAACATTCTTCAATTATGACCAGGTTCTCCACAATATAGTTATGAGGTTTGTGTGCTTTAGTGCAACTTTTCTTGGGAGGCCACTGGAATTCTAGATGGGTTCAACTTCCAAAGTGTCCAGTGAGAGGGCACAAATGGTGAGGAGGGCAAAAAGGAAAAAGCTAGCATCTTCCTCTCCTGCCCATAGTCTGCTGCAGTTAGCAGACATAAATTAATGCAGACAAAGTACCCTGATGAGTTTGTCCCATATTTCATGCAACAGGCCCTCTTTAAACTGAAGTCTCTTTCATTCCAGCCCACCATTTGGTCGTCTTGAGACTGAATAGTTGTTAAATGTTTATAGTACTATCTCTGGCTTGGGCAATACTGGCTCTACAAGGGGATGTAGCTCGTGTTTGTAGATTTGCAGAATGCAAATTTTACACATAACTGTATATCATATACCCTGCCATCACTTCTTCCTTCAGTTTATAGTACATGGATCCATTTACTTTTTTTTTTCCATTTGGCCCTGAGAGATTTTTCTAAATGTATGGCATCTCTCACCAGATTCAGCTGCCTACAAGGTATAATTTTATTCCCTTCTTCATACTACTGGCTCCTGGTTGTGTATTCATATGCTTATCTGTCTAATTATATAGCTCTTTCTGCTCCTAAAGTGACTTGGCCTCCTGGTCCATTATGAGACATCTTCCTTTCTTTTCTTGCTGGTAATCCAATTCATGGGGGCCATGATAGATAACACCAGAGATGCTGCTTTCCTACTGTTGCCATAACTCTCTGTGGTTCAGATGCTTGTACACAAGATCTCCTCTCTGACAAGTGTCAGAGTCCATGTAGTTTTCTTGGCCATATGGTCGCTGTGGTTTCAGTGATTCTGAATTTTTGGATGTGCCTCTTTATGGGCTTGGTAGCTCAGTTCTCCTGTTCCAGACATGGGCTTACAACATGCATTAATGCAGAGGGAATGCCTCTGTGCTTTTGATTCTGTCCTTTGTCAAGAAATCCCTCCATTAGTGACTGTTTTCAGACAATATCATTTAAGGAGTTCCCTTTGCATTTCCTTCCTCCACCACATGACCTTGTCCAGATGGAGAGTATCGCTCCAATTTTTTGGTATACACAGTGCTTGATCCAGGCTGAGCATACCTCATGGTTTTGAAAGCACTTTGACCCTTTCTAGGCTGGCTGCATGACCAAACTGTTCAAGTTACATTAGACAATTCCATACAAAAACAAGATGACACAAAGCCTATCCGTCTTTTATATCATTTGGACCCATGCCCTTCACTCCATTGTCATCCTGACAGTTCATTTGCCTAAAAGTGAAAACATCTCCATTGACCAACTCAGCCACACCATAAAGGAAACTGCATCCATTAATGAACTGGGGTTGCCTCATCAAATCTCATTGAGGCAACCTCAGTTCTATCTGTTTGTATCATAGGACAACAGGCAATGCCTAACCTTCTACAGCAGAGGTAAGATAAAGGCCCAGTCTCCTGGCAATGCCTTCCTTTTTGTCTTGGAATAGAACTCTGCTTTACATGTTTCCATCCATTTCTTTGCCAAAATCAAAAGGAATTCAATCAACTGCTTTCTCACAATACCTTGGTGGCCTCAGCAGCTATGATGCACCCTGTTGCTCTATCTCATCCATTGGAAGTACTGTCACCTTCCAATCTGATCTGACCTCCGCTACAATCCGTCAGGAAAGAGTCTTCCACCCAGACTTTAATCTCCTTTGTGTTAAATCTCTGACTATCTCTTCCATCCAGATCTTAATTCTCGTCTAAGACAGGGTAGAGCAGATTATGATGGCTTCTTGGAAGCCTTCCACAAGCCTTCCTATGCAGCTAAATGAACATCCTTTGAGGACTTCTCCCAGAAATAGTAGTTTATTCCCTTAAAATCTCTTGCAATTGAAACTGTGAAGCTTGGCTGTCTCTTCAGTAAAGATGTATCTTGTAGCCATCTCCTTTTTTCCCAGACTGCAAATTAAACATTTCATCCAAGGTTTAGTGCATCTCTATTTCCCAGCATCTCTGTCACTTCCAGCCTGAGACCACTCTCTAGTTCTCTTTATGTTAATGTAAAAAACCCTTTGAGGCTATTGCTGTCATCCTACTTTACCTCCTCCCATGGTAGGTGGCCTTTCTGATAGCCAGAATATTGTTTTGGCAAACTGCATGCCTTACAAAGAGGTCCTCCCTCCCCACCCTGAGGAAGTCCTTCACCCAGATATTTCCTTTCTTCCAAACACAGTCTTGACTTTCCATTTGAATCAAGACATTGTCTATTTCTAATAAGATTTAGGCGACCACTGAGTTGAGAGAGGTGGTCTCGTAAGGCACAGTTCATTGAAGCACCATATAGTAGATGATATTCTTGTCCAGACGGTGCTTGACTTGAATGGGCCAGAGCAAAGGGATGTGGCTAACAGCTGTTCTAGGGTCCTGCAAGACACAGACATTCATGAACTGGAGAATGTTGGGACATGAAAAATCATAATTTGCATCTCACACAGCATCTTGCCATACCAGCTTCAGCTCTATGCTGTGAAAATGATCTCTTAAGTTACTTTTGTTGTTGTTGTTTGTAATTCCCAGTATGTGATGAATGAAATATGGAGATTTTATTGGTCTTTATTCTGATCAGGGCCTGAAATTTTATTTTTCATTAGTATTAGAAGCAATTGTGTGCATCCTTTCTAATGTAGTTTCTAATATTACCCTTATCTCATTTTTGGCCTATCTTGTGCTATCATTTTTTAAGCCACAATTTATTGCTCTTTTTCCATTCATTTACTGAGAGCTAATGGTTTGTGATTTTGCTTCCAGCTTTTCATATGCTGGCTTGAAGGAGATTGTTCCTTTTTCTTGGAGGAAATTACCATTCTGTTTCTGTATCCTGTTGCCTCAGTGAAGGGACTTTTCCAGTGCTTGAGTAGAACGGAAATTTAAATAAGACCCCACAATATTCCTGGAAGAATGTTGGATGCAATAAAACCTACAGAAGATAACAACTTTTAACCAATGACCAGGGATTATGAAATAATAGACATACTGTGAGGGTAGAGTTTAGAATTTCAGAATCTAACAGGTTTTTTTTTAATGAGTACTCTGAGGTCCTCCAATCAACTACATGTAAAATCTTGCTGATAGTCTGCAAGTCACACAGAGATTCTGGTCTAATTTCTGTGGGGCCCTGCTCTCAAGCAAGTGCGGTTAACATTGCCATGTCTGTATTGCCTGCAATGGGAGAAAGAAGGCAAAACAAGAGAAGTGTCATGTTTGTAACTGCTGAGAAGACGTTGACCCCAGAGCCATTGCTATGGAGACGTAATGACAAGATAGTTGAATGGAACTTCTCTGTTTTCCATCTTTCTCACATAGATGCTAGCAGAGTCATGCAAATCTCTATAGGAACCTTAAAGACCCATTTCCCTCATAATGTCTCATCTGTAAGTAAATTATCTTGTCGTCACCCAGAAGAGTATCATCACAGTAGTTTAGTTACTGGGCATTGTGTAATGTAGGCAGATAAACAAAATGCTGTCAAAGGAAGGTAGCAAAGGGCTTTTGTACTGAGGTGTTCATTGGGCCCCAGATGTAAGTTACACTGAAACAGACCAGGCTATCTGTTGCAATTGGCTTGTAAGTAGTCAATGGGATGGGAGTGCAGAGAATAATTCATGTTTAATTCTTTTTAATGGCTATTTAATTTTTAGGACTACATTAGGTACCTGTGCATTTCTCTTTGGGAAATGAGAATTGGGTATATTTTTTACCAAGTCTGCATTTATTATTTATAATGGAAAAATAAAAATTGGGATAATCTCAGTATTAGTTTCCCTTTATATTGTTGGAGAAAGTGATGGTTTTTCAGAAACTGCAATGTTGTTCTGTATTTTATATGCATTTGCAAGAATGACATACTGTTTCTAGAGGTGAACCTGTGTTATCTGTTGGAACAAAACAAGAGTCTTCTGGCACCTTAAAGCTTCATCCTTAATATATAATTTTGTATGAACTATGCAATCAATTTCTCCAGACTCATGAGTATTGTTCTATATAATAGAGTTGTCATGAATGCAATTGCCAAAAGTTTTGCATATTTTAAGTGACATTCATGTCCTACCGTAAGCAGGATTTGATAGTAAACAGATCTTCTTTTACACAATCTATATTGGCTATCTAACCCTTTTTTTCTCCTGATGTAAACTACTGTCTGTGGAGTCCTTTTACTATATACCTTGGAGTGCATTTCATTTGGAGGCTAGCTAATGAAGCTGTACATAAGAGCCCAGCAAAACCAAAGGGCCAAAGCTATGGAGTAATGGCATTTGGCTGCTTTTCAGACATGCAGCACCAGAGCTACTGCCAAGTGTGACCGCATCATTAAGTTTCAGAGCGAGTTGTCAGCCTGTGAATGGAAGAACACAAATCATGTCCCGTACACGTTCATGAAGAAGATGCAGGTTCCACACAGAACAGCTTAATTGTCAAATCAAACAAGAAGGCCATTCTCGGGGATCATACATTTTTCTTCTCATATATTTAAGAAGTCTAATTCTTCATCATTCCCATCTCAGTTCAGATTGGAAACAAGCCTGCTTTTTTCCCCTCCTCTTAGCACCAAATATATCCTAATATAATTGTCAAAGTGCTGTGAATAAAATCTCTGGTAGTTCACCAGTTAGAACATGGCTGTAGAACTATATCTGCCTTGATAATGATTCAGAATTGTTCTGGAGTTCATGAGAGCAATTCTCTGCTAGTCATTAAAGCAGGTGCTTCCAAGTGAACCTGAAAAAAGATACAGCTGCTTTAAGGAATTGGTTCATTTAAACCAACTCTTAAAGCTGCAGCATCTTTTTTCGAGCTCACTCAGAACACTGAAAAGGCATATGGCATCTTTAATTTGTAGCAGAGTGTACTGTGTATTTCAGGTTGAGAGACACACTTGGCTTTCAGCTAGCATGCCTGGAGGCTATACTTGGAAAAAAAAGCCTTTATTGAGTTTTTGAGTCCAGAAGACTTGGGATTGTCTATGAACTTTTTCAGGCCTTTTTTCCCCCCATTCTCAAAAGGCCAACTCTCTATTCTTTTATCTGTACTTATGAATAAATTTTGAGATATGTGTATTATATTTTTCACTCTTAGTAAAACAAGCAAACAAACCAACCAAGTCTGCATAATTCCTGGAAATGGTTCACATACTCTTTTTCATAATAAGAAGATATTGCTACATTTATAAATTGTGCAAATAGTCTTGTGCTATGCTTTGTGGACATGTTTTCTGTTTAGATTCTTTCTCTTGCCTGTGGCACCATTTTTATAGTTGTTTATGTAGTTATGAGTATGCCTGCATAACTAGAAAAGCTGGGCACTGTGATTTTTATGTGTTTGAAAGAGACACACTTCTTCTAAGAGAGGCAGAGCATTTGTGAGTGACTGAAGTGTATTTCTTTGTCAAGAATAAAAGGAAAAACCCCAATAGACATGCTTGCATGAAAATGCAAAATGAAGGCAGAAACCTGTTGACATGAGATAAGTTTGCGGGGAAGAATAAGAAATTAAACAGCATAAAGACCTAAAAAAATACCTCTCTAGGCTTTGTGTCACTTTATATTGTATTAAAGAGGTCCAAATCTATAGCTGGAGCTGGCAAGCTTTTCCAAGTTTAGGCACTTTAAATGAATGAATGAAGGGCTAAAATCTCTCTAGATGTGTCTGTGTATATGTATACACATACATACACACATAAATACATACATACCACTGTCCTTCATACACATACATGTGCATACACATAGATTCAAATTCAAAAGCAAAATGCTTTCACTTCAGCTACTCATACAAAGGTTCCTGCTTTAAAACAGCTGAAGAAGCTGGAAGCCAAAACATTTTGCTTTTATCTTTCTGTTTTGTTCGTCATTCTAGTAAGTATATTAAGTGATTAACTGCATTCTTCTAGGATCCTGTACAAACTTGACTGAAATACTCCTGGATGGTTTAGAAATTGTTATTAAATCTATGCTTCAGGAGAGGGAGAGGGAGAGGGAGAGGGGGAGAGAGAGAGAGATCTTCTGTATTTCTTTGAGCTCCTTTTGAAAAATCAAGGCACTTGGCTGCTAGTGCTGTGAACCCACCCAAGCTATCAATTTTCTTTTTACATGCTGTTGTCCCGAGTGTAAACTGCATCCGTCAGGAAACTAGCAATGGCCTTCTTCCAGCATGCACCTGGTGCAAACCCAGATCTGGAATTGGTTGTGTCAATTGGCTGCCCGGCTGGTGCCGATTAAATTTCTAATCAGACTAAAGAAGAAAGATGATTTGCCATGTCCAAGCACTGCAGTTACTGCCTCTGCTTGGATGAATTTACCGAATCAGAATTTAACTTCGTGCTATCGTTTTCCCTTTCATGATGTCCCTGCAAATTGATGATTATGTTTTTCATGCTTATAAACAGTTGGCCTCTAATCATTTGGATCAGTGACAGTGACTGTGACTGGTCTAAAACAAAGCACAATTTAATTTCTTCTTGGAGCTTTCCAGAGGTGATCAAAGACTATGCACTGCCCTCTACTGCTAATCTTAGAAACTGCACACCAGGGTGGTTTGCAAACTCAGACCATAGATCAAAGTGAATTTCAGCTTCAGTGTGTATTTGAAGTGAAATGTCCATCTTGTTTTCTAGAGATATGAAACAATTGTTGTCCAATCTGTTTGCTTTTAATCATAAAATACATAATGTGAAGTAATAGCAGCAAAAGCACTACTGCTTTAGAATGTAGACATGGTCCTATTGTCTTGTGTGAGATGTATTCTGTTTGATTTGTACACATAGTCTTTCTACACAGCTGATCATTACTTTTTGTAAATTGATGGAAGGCAATTTGGGAAGTTCAAGTTTATTTATGAATATAATTAGCCTAATAATGGCAGAGGATCCTTCTGGACTATTTATGTCCATCAACGTGCTTACGAATAAGTAAGAGTAAAGAGGGATATCGTGAGAGAGACTTATCAGAGTATGATACGGGAAAGGGTCCTATCTCTTTAGTACAGGCAGATTGAGCACAAAAGAGAGAGAAACTAAAACAGAAGATCTTGGTCAGACAGCTAAAACTCAACTCAGTACCTTGTGATTTATCTCTCTCATGTAACACATTCACTTTGCCCAGTGGATAGTGGAAAATGTGAATGGTCCCACAAGCTTTGTGTACTGAAATTATATCTATAAAATGGTGTTTTCATAAGAAATGTCCTCTCTCTTTCCTGTGGCAGACAGTTGAGGGAGAGGGAAGAGTTGAAGACTTCCTTTCTTTCCACTTCCCCTTTTGACCCCATAACTTTAACTCTTTTGTCCTCCATAACGTATTTTTCTGCATCAGTCACAAGAAGATTGTTTCAGAGCATTCACAGTGGAGCTGAGCTGAGCCATTGTACGAGTGTGGAGCTGGAGCTGAGATGCTATTTCTTCCTCCTGGCTTCATAGAAAAAAAGAGTGGAAGGGGATATGTTATTCCACAAATCTTAATTAATTATAAGCCATCAGCTTTCATGGAACAGAAGATGTTTGCCACAACTAGTACTATCTCTTTCTCTTTTGTGTTTTAGGTTCTCTCTTCATAAATCAAGCTCTGAAGAAAGTGCAGTTGGTCAGTATGCTTCCTCTTATTTGGAGGGCTTTGCTTTGGGAAAGCCGTAACCAGACAGATCCAAATTCATGATTCTCGAAACACATGCAATGAGTTCCTCTGTTCTGCTACTTACACTTTTCCCTCCAAAAGAACTTTTCCTCCAAAATCCTCTTTAAGCTTTTAAATAGCATTTCCTTATGTATATATCAATTATGCGGAGTCATACTAAATCCATAAGAGTGGGGTGATTTTATTTAATTGCTGAACATATTCTGCTTTTCCATAAGTTAAGGATGCCAGCCGCCCTTTTCCACACCCTCGCCTTTTTTTTTTAAAGGAAAGATCTTCACTAATTGAAACCAAGTGTTTTGGAGCCTTTTGGTTTCTTTTTAACTCTGTATTTGCTTTAATAAACACCAGAAAGTGGACCTTAATCAAATGGTGGGCATCACTAGTTTATAAATTTAAAGTTCAAAATAGTAAACTGAAAGCAAAAATACATTGTAGACTTTTAGTTTGGCTTTTAATTAGTGGTCCAAAACCATTAGAAGTTGCAAAAATAACTGCAGAGATGTAGCTTCATTTATAAAAAGCAACTGTATTTTACTTGTTTATTCCAAACATTCTAATAGCCTTCCTTATTCAAATATAATAAATATTTATGACAGCTCATTTAAAACTGACATTGTTTTTGAAGCTGAATGATGATAGTGGTTTTCTTTTTTTACTGAGTGCATATATTTTAAAATCTTTAGGTAAAGTAGATTGGAAAAAGAAGAATAAATACTTCTGGCAAAACTTCCGAAAGAATCAGAAGGGACTAATGAGACAGTCTTCAAAAGGTAAAAATTTTAATGAAGTTCTTTTTTTATTGTTAAATTGGGCAAGAAGGTTTATATAGCTACTGGGCCCTTAAGCAGGATTTATGTATTCAGTTTTAATCTTTAGTAAGGATGGTCATAATTATTTTATAATACTCTGTGTTCAATGAGTTCTAAAGTATTAGAAAACTGGGTTATCTACTGTCACATATTAACTCTGAACAAAGCTTCAGATTTTTTTTTAATCTCTTAAAATAATTATATGTTGAGTTCATCATGGCATAAAGCTATTTTCTAATGTAATTATGCCACCATTCATAAATTGGGTCTCTGGGGAGATTCACAAATTGGGTCTCTGGGAGTCCTTTAGCACCCTTCCACTGGAATCATGCTTCCCATGTAATAATTTATGTCAACTAAGTCAAGGACTGTCTGCAGCTTCGGCCCTGCCCACAAACTTCATGGTTTCCATATTTCCGTTATGCAGATACAGTCATGGGCATCCGCAGGGTGGGGCAACTGACAGAACAGGCATTGTGGCATCATAAAGCAAGTCCTAATTTATATAGTTGCATCCAAATATGAAAAGCCAGGTTTGCGTTGTCATGTCACAATGCATATTTTTTTTCATCATCTCAGTTTATACTGGCTGCAGCTTTGATAACACTGCACTGATTTTATGTATTCTGTGGTTTTAATTGACCAATAGCATCAGGCATTATGTTAGGCGAATTAATCTATGTCTGATAAATAAGATATTTTTGCAGTTTAAGAAACGTAAGATTTTATCACAAAATAAAGTAGTCCAACTTCTCTTCCATATGGCTGCCTTCAAAATTATAACCTGGGTGATCCTTGATCAATATTATTTAAACATGCTTTGGTTTAGCAGCTATGGGTTAAATTGTTTCAGTTTTACAAAATTACATATTACATACAAGGTATAAGCATTTAGATATTAGAATCTAAGATGATAAGTCTACTAGCATTGTAATGTTGATAAAATTGTCATAATATCAAGCAGCCTGGGCAAGCTTCCTTTGCATAGTTTCCATATTCAGATTGGGCAAAAATTTGCATATTGAGCAAAGTGATGCCATAACATAATATCAGAGAGCCTATACATTTTAATCCCCAATAAGTCTCTGAATGTCAGCACCATGTAAACATCATTATTATTTTCCTGTATCACTGCAAATCATATACACATCAAATGAAACATCCCATATAGAGGAGTTGTGCTTTAATTTTAAAAGTGGAGGAAAAATAGCAGTAGGTTTCCTATGTCCACTGTCATCCTCTTTTTGAAATATTAAGATCATTGCAGTTTTCAAAACTTAAATAAAGATGTTGATATGTGAATAAGTGGGAAATTTGTAGTATGATCAAATGTGGTCAGTTCACTGGGAAAATCATGCCTTGTTGTGCTTGACTTGTATTTGTTTTACTTTGAAATACCTTTATTCTTTCATTTTTCCTGTTTATCTCCAGGAGAAGATGTTGGTTATGTGGCAAGTGAAATCACAATGAGTGACGAGGAGCGGATTCAGTTAATGATGATGGTCAAGGAGAAGATGATTACTATTGAGGAAGCTCTTGCTAGGGTATATAATGCAAATACATTATGTATGCTAGGGACAAATGATAGGTCTAATTACATCAGTGAATCACAGAACCTTGTGCATAGCATCCATAATTATGGGAATCAAACAAATACAAGCAGTTTCTAAATAGGTGATTTTATGGATCGGGTAGACATTTCTGGATTCAAAATCCAGAATGAAAGCATTTCTGATGTAATGGTCTTAAAGGCTTTAAAAAAAAACCTGAAAACATTTGTTCTATTGTTTGATGTTAATCTGAACAGTAAAATAATATATATTACATTTACACAGATAATCAATTGTATTACATCTTAACAAAGGATGAAATCTTAGCTACCTCAGTGCCAAGACTATTTTCAGCTGTGCGGTAAATATACAGTGTATGGCTAAAATTTCTATTCGTGTAAAACTGATTCTCCACTGAGGATTAATTTTCCAGATGGGTGGGTGGGTGGGTGGGTGGGTATATATATACATATATACATACACCCACACCTACATACACACATGCAATTCCTACTACAATAAAGTATTTTCAGATTACAGCACTGATAATCTTAACTTCAAAATCATACATACATTTGTTTCTGGGTGTGTAATTTTTTTCTAAACAGTATAAGGAACAAAGGTATTATCACAACAATGTTTTGCATTGGTAATACTAGAGCTTTAATTCCTTCAATAATTATTTGCTTGTAAAAAAAAAGAATTAAACTGAATAAATATACTTTTAGCAAGGGAGAAAATCCATGGGTTGCTCTTTGTTATATTTTCATTTCAGCTTAAGGAATATGAAGCTCAACATCGGCAGTCAGGAAACATGGATGCATCTGAATGGTCTGATAGTCCTTACCCAACTTTTGATGTTTCTTCCAATTGCAATGTAAGTCTGTATGATGCTACTTAGAACATGGTTACTGTAGACTTATAAAGACCTACAATAGTTGAATGTTGCTAGAGGAATGGGAAATAAAGAAGAGTTATGGGTTTAGCAGCTATGGATTAAATTGCTCCTCTTCACCTTCTGTCATTTACAGTTTTTCTCATGACAAATTGAGATGTTTGATCCCTTGCTGAGCTAAAATTCAAAAACAGCAAGAGACAGGGACCCATTATCCTTATGTCTGCAGTGAGGCTGCTCTCTGTTGTTCCTATACTGTTAATTATGGGCTCAGTTTAGACAGTTCCATCTCTGGCCTTTTGGAATGTGCCAGACTGGCAACTGGATTGGATTCAGGCAGATTTATTTCAGTATCTGATAGCTGTCTGCCCAGTGCATAGTTAGGAAACTTTTCTGCAGGTTTTCTAGTGAGTGCTCTCTAAGAAGAGTTGGGATGTTTCAGGATGTAATTCAGGCTGACTTCTTATAAATACTTCGTAATACTTTGTTTGAGTTCGCACATAGTGCTAACTCATGATTAATTTAATCATGATTAGTTCAATAAACTACCATTGATTGCATTTGTACAGGTTAAGCCATAAACCATGGTTTACCAGTTATAACGATTAGGTTCACACAACATGTCAAGACAAAACAAAGCAAATTACCTTATGATTTAGCATAAAGCATGAGCCCAGTCTTGCTTTTCAAGGACATATACTGTATATGGGATCATAGAATAAGAATTAGAGGGAATTTAAAAACCCTTGAAATAATTCATCTTTAACGACCTATTGACCCACTTTACTTCCAGAAATCAATGAATGCAGTCTACTGCTCCAGAAATTAATGTTCACAACTAAAGAACAAATCGTGCATTTAAGAAAGGGTCATGAAAAACAAATTAAATGGCAGTAATTCCCCAAAACTCTCAACAGTGTGATCTGAAAGCAAAATGTTCAATTCAAAATATGTTGATTCAGAAGTAAACCCTTCAGTGACTCTCCAATACAGGGGCCAGCCAGACAGCAACAAGTACTTTAACTCTACCCAGCATCTTGTCTCTATCCTGTCAATAGCAAAGACATTAATAAACAAAAAAGCCCAAGTTCATATAAAAGTGAAAGGGATGGCACATCTCCAGCCTAAGAATCTGAAAATCTTCCTTGGAGTCCAAAGAATGTAAAGACAGGAAGTATTCCAATTTATTTCAGAGACTGTCATCCCACATCATCAGCCAAAGTGGAGCTGGTGTTCTAATTATAATTAATGATAATATAGTACTGTCAGTATGCTGTTACATGTTATGAGTAACAAGAAAACAGGTCCCTCTCTGTGGAAACTATCATCTAAAATTTGACACAGAAACATATTCAACCCAGATGAGTTGAGTGGGAGTGAGGAAGATGGAAGGGAAGGGAAGTTTTCAATAATGATGTCAATGGTTTAATAAATTGTCATTTTAGCTTTTCAGTGGTTCATTCTGCTTGTGACTTGTGAAGCTTCTAATAAGATTACAAGTTGTTAGTCAAGTAATATCTACAAATAAAAATATAAATATAATTAAATAGGCAGAGAGAACCTTTACTAAGAGGTAACACCATAAAAGAGAGCCAGTTTGGTGTAGTGGTTAAGGCATCAGGCTAGAAACCAGGAGACTGTGAGTTGTAGTCCCACCTTAGGCACAAAGCCAGCTGGGTGACCTTGGGCCAGTCACTTTCTCTCAGCCCTAGGAAGAAGGCAAGGGCAAACCACTTCTGATATTTTGCCAAGAAAACTTCAGGGCTTGTCCAGGTAGTCTCAGAGAATCAGACATGATTGAACAGATTAAAAATCTCCCTGGGTTCAGTTTATGTATAGATTTGTTTATACATAAATTTGTCTTAGTGAAATAGGTAGCCTTAAAGCAATTCACAAACTAATTCTAACATTAGCTTCGGCCTTAAAATTTGTCTTCTTTTTAATTTCACTGTCAGTGCCAAAAAGTAATGTATTATTCATCTTCTCATTACCAGCTTTTAAATATAGTTTCAATAAATTAATATAGGATTGCTCCACTCTTATCCTTAATTTCTTAGCTACATTAGTTCTTTCATTTCTCTTTCTCTCGCTCCCCATGTCCAGTGCCTACGGAAGAGTCCATGGTACCTTCTAAAATTTCTGTCTTGGCTGAGAATTCTAGGAATTGCAATCCAAAGAATATCTTCATTAGGGTAATTGAGAGTAGTATAATGGTATGGTATGATTGAGTGGCAGAGGACTATATAAAATCTAAAAAAAGAATTCAGTACATAATTCAACAAGAAATTTATTCTACTTTGCTTGGGGATGGGTGGGCGGGGGGAGAAATTCTAATTTTTTTCTCCATTCCTACACTCAAAGAGAAAGCTTGTATTTGAGTACCTTTTCCCACATCTGTGACTAAATGAATAAATATAAGAGAAGTCTTCTCCAACTGGGGCATTCCAGATGTGCTGGATTACAAATCCTATCATTTGCTCAGTTAGGGCAGCAGAGAATTAGGTTAGAGAAAGATGGATAATGATAGATACATTCTTCTCCTCATAGGGGGCTTATGAAAAGCTTTAAGATGGTTCAGAGTGCAATTCACTAGTTAGTTTGCATTAGGCAATGCAACCCGCAGAGCTCCTCATCACAGTGCAGAGTTATGGCCAATATCCAAAGCAAGCATGCAGGAACCAAATGTCCCCCTGACAGTGCATTTTGTTGTCATGCTTGGCTCTGTGCCATCAGATATAAATAGGATGATAGATCCTTGCCAATGAGATTTAAATGGAATTAGAAGTTAACAATATGTTCAAACTACATCTGTGCAGATAGAGCTTAATTGAGCTCCAGATCTAAGGACACTGGACAGAACAACAGAGCTTCATTACCACTGTTTTTCCACTGTCTTGCCCTGCAGTTCATTTCTCATTCCCTGCATGTGACAACTTTCAAATTCTCATTTTATATTTAGTGGGAAAATCGAGGCTTAACAAGTTCCCATGAAATAGCCAGCAGGGGATGCTGTAGAAGTAGTAAATTTCTTGGACTCTGCCTCATCTCACAGGCACATGCATACAAACCAAAATTAAACTCTCATCTACAAATATGTGAATTTCATTGCTCCATAGGGACAAAAAAATAGTTTTTCAATATTTCCAAAGCTGATACTCTCTGGTTGGGTTCTTCTATGCTGCCTGGAATTGATGGGAACTATAGTCCAAGCCATTGGAAGAGCATCAGGAAATTTAGAAGGGACTTACTTGGTAAATGCTTTTTAGATAAATGACAGGAGTCAACCTTTAGAAACATGCTTCAGCAATTATTCCACTATTGAGTCAGACCCTTCTGGGAAGACATTGAAATTATAATATTTTTCCATCATGAATATCTGAAAGAAACTTCCTATACATTTTATCAGGCACTTTGTTACTAGTTAATATTTAGTATGCTTCTTGCTAAGGTGGCCATTGGAGCCTGCTTGTTCATTAGTTGCCATGTAGATTACACCCAGCACAGAACTGTTGCAAATTGATTGAAGAAGCTCTATTACTCCTTGAATATGCTAGATGGATACATAATCGAACTATGTTGAAACCTCCATATTCTCAACTTTCCCGTTTCTCCAGGACCCTGGCAAGTTGATGCAATTTAACAAGATAACTGTAGTTGGATTTATTTTGCCAATTATATAATTTGAAGGGAGACTCAATACTGTAAAATTAATAAATAAATGCTATCATTTTTTGGAACATCATGGCTACTCATTGGCTTGGATATGTTGGTTTGTTGTTTTTTTAAGTGTCTTAGCAATTGTATCTAATTTAAAGGAACATGACTCAGGACCTCCCCAAAGCTGATGAATGCAAAGATGATCAATTTAGTTGTCTATACTTGCACTTGTTTCTTGAAATGTGACATAGTAGACTGCAACCCAAAAATCTAAATTCAAGTACAATCTCAGCTGTGGAAGACAACTGGATGACTTTGGCCCAGCCTGCTTCACAGGATCCTTACAAGGATTAAATTGGAGGACAAATGACACCTCCACGACCTTGAGCTCCTGGAAGGAAGGTGAGATATAAAGCTAACAAAATAAATAAACAAAAGTTAAAATTCAGTTGTCTGACATTACCACTCTGACCAGAGGATGATAAATAAGACAAACCAGGAAAGTATAGCCTTAAACAGCAATATATCCTAGTTTGGTGTTTCCCAACCTTGGCAGCTTCTAGGTGTGTGGACTTCAACTCCCAGATTTCTTATCAATGGCCATGCTGGCTGTGACATTCTGGGAGTTGAAGTCCACACACCTGGAAATTGTCATAGCTGGAATACACTGCCCTAGTCAATTATATCATGAGAACTAAGCACTTGTAAAAGCTTCCAGAGCAGGCTTGCTCTCTTATCTGTGTACTAAGAAGATGTAGCCTTTTGGCCAGATGGATGACTTGCCTTCCCCCAATTGCCTTCATCCTTGCTGCACATAGGTTCACTCTGTCATAACTATTGACCATTTGGGACGACAGCAGGTAGTTGTTAATAAATACTCCAGCTCAAACAAGGCACATGCTATAGGATGGATCAGAATGGCTATTGGTGTGCCTTGGCTATCATAACTTAGGGCAAAATGTTCGTTTCAGGATACAGGAACTATTTATTAGGTTTCTATCCTTTTCCACATATTGTAAGCCCCCTAGATGGCTCAGTGTACAAAATTCTAAAACAACTTATTATGATAATAATATATGAAAACCAGTTGAAATAACACTTTCAAATCAGCAGCAAGACAAATCTACCAGAAAAAATAAGAATGAGAAAGTCTTCAAAGACCTGAGTCCTGTAAAGAATAGCAAAGATATTAGGCAGGTCTATGGGAGAGAACAGAGAGAGTTCTGATGAAGATCTCACAGGCCTATTGGTATCCAAGAAATCCACCTTTCAAATGTCCAATGCCCAGCCATTGTAGTTTCTTAGAGTTGTTAAGCCCAACCTGTTTTGGGTTATATAGTCAAAACAAAGATCATGAAACTTAAATGCTGACAGATAGCAAGATATATATTAAAAAAAAATAGAAATACAATAAATTCACATGTTCTAAGCTGGCATTCTCCAACTTGGGTCCTTCCAGATGCTTTGGGTTCCAACAGCTCCCATCATCCCTGACCATTTATCATCATTTATCATCCTGGCAGGGGCTGATAGGAGTTGTAATTGGAAACATCTGGAAGATGTTGAAGATGTTAACAAACTGTTAGTCATTCTTTGAGTAATGCTCGGTTTTGTGGGCAGGTGTGTCCGTCTGTCTGTCTTTCTATGAGAGTATTCTATTTCTTAGCATTCCAAAGTCATTTTGCAGTGGTGCAATAGTGTTTTATGAGCTCCTCTTCCTACTTCTCTCTTTCCCCACCCATTTTTCATTCACTGAAATTCCATTGACAATTACTAAGGAACTGGGGGGCCTGACTTTGTGGCAAATAGACTTATTACAGCCAGTAACTTCCACCTCTCTTGTGGAGGTATAGAATTATATGGGCAGAAAGCAGCCAATGGATTGTGTTTTAATTCCTTTCCCCCTTCATATATGAAATGGCCATTAGTAAAACCAATGCCCTATCAGACTGTGTGGCTCCCAAATCCAGGCATGGAGGGTAAAGTCCAGTACTATTCATTTAACTGAGCAATGGATAATTTAGAGTTACACAGCTGAGAAGAGCAGCCCCCAGGGGAGAATTATTCAGAACAGAGTATTAGGCTTCTTAAATGTCAAAGCTGGTAAGTCATCAAGCCTGTCACATAATATTCAAAGGATGGATTTCCCCTGTTCCAAAGGGAAATGGAGGAAAAAAGAACAAGAAGGGCTCCTCCCTGTGGCTATGTATGTCACAGGCCAGCATGCTGAGTTTTTCTGATCCTTTCCCTTACTTGATTTCTTTTTTAAAGATATATGACTTGCCCTGTCAGCCATATCTTTACCATTTGATTAAAATTTAATTTTATAGCTGCTTTTTGTTCCCTCCCAACAAGATGTAGGGATTGTGAAGTTTTTTTCCTTAGGTGTTTTTTTCACAAACCATTTATCTAAGCCAGTGTTTCTCAACCTTGGCCACTTAAAGATTGTGAACTTCAACTCCCAGAATTTCCCAGCCAGCCTTGCTGGTTGGTTGAAGTCCACACATCTTAAAGTAGCCAAGGTTGAGAAACACTGATCTAAGCCGCTGAGAGATGGGGTTGGACAAAAAAAAATCTACTTGGGGGCAGATGAATACTACAGTTAATTAAATAAGAGAAGAGGCAGCAATGCCTCCTTAAAATGGACTAGCAAATCCTTTGACTTTTTCCAAGTTTAGCTTGGAGATCTAGAATGACTAGTGCAGAACATGTTGTATATGGCTCTGGAATTATTTTCTATTTATATCCCTCTGGAATAATTTACTTAGAGAAAGTTGCTTTTGTATAATAAACATTACTACCAGCCAAGCCCTGATCTAGATAAGTAGGTAAATAAATGATTAGACTCTCTAAATATGTTAGGTCTGCTGCTCCCATCATTTTAACCAAGCTATATGGTGGGTGAGAAACCCAGGAGCTTCAGTTCCAACACATCTAGAGGGTGTCATATCATGTTGCACAAGCATAAAATAATGCTAATTCTCTGTGAAAACATTGGACTAACTCATTTAGTTAGAAATGAGAAAGAAATGTAGAGTTTGTGAGTGCAATACCACAGATTTTTGGTTATTACAAAGCCAGCTACTTTGACATAGAATAGCCAGCTGATTGAAAAGCAGGCAGCTTTAGATTGACCATACTATGGAATTGTGGTCCATAATATGATCAATCTACACTGTCAGCTAAACTTTTCAGCAAGTTGTTTGAAGTGATCTACAGTTTCTGATCTGCTGATCTGAATAGTTTGGGACCCATCTTAGCAGAGATTGTTCTTGTTCTTCCAGGTCTTGTCTTGACTTCTGCAGTTTTGTGTAACTTCCATTTCTTAACAATGTTTGCCAGAATCAAAATTGTTATCTGGAAGTGTTTTTGTTTTTCTTTTAAATAGCCTTCTCCTGCTTTGTAAAAATTTTCAAATCCTCACACAGCTGCTTAGAAAAACCAGTGGATGTTAAAAGTAGACAGAACAACAGTCACAGCCTTAGAGCAACAAAGTATTTGTTCACCTGTAGAATTGTAGGCAGTACAAGTCAGTCACCTTTCGGAATCTGTAAACAACTGTATATAAAGAGTAGGAATACATTCACATTTGCAGAAAGATGCTGTCTTCAACTTTGTACCATGTAAAGGTTGTATAGTTTCTGTTCACTTAGGGACTGAGTGAATTATACCATTTAAGCAGAGATGCCCAACATGTGTATGAAACTGTATCTCTAGATAAATGCATAGGTAATAAAACATTGTAACAAATATGTGTTTTCTTTATTGAAATAACCACCTATTTCTTGATTGTAATCATATAGTTATGAAATGAGAAATTAGTTATGATGCAGGTAGGAAATAAAGTTAACCTACCGAAACATCCCTGAGTTAAGTAGTAATTTGATATGTTAATTAACCGTTTCTTGGATGGACTTTATTCACATATTTAGAAAGGAGGCTATGACCAAAAAAGCAATAAATACTGACAGATCAAGAAATATACATCAATTTTTAAAAATGTGAATTTCAGTAGTTTTGTTTCTTTAGACAGTAAATACATAATTCCCAAAATTATATTCATAAGCTTGACTTGAGATATAGGATCCAATGGGAGTCAGAGCATGCAGAGAAAACTGAGAGCTGTCATCTTTTACAAAGATCACTTTAGCAACTGGGCCAGTTTCCTGACTTCTAATCCCACTTTGTTAAGGAGGAAGCACAGGGGACTTCCAAAGCCACTTGGCTTCGGAGGCTTCTGACCATCTGACAAAAGTTTGTTTCAGTTTACTGTTGGAGAACTTCATAACTGCAGATGCTGTTGATCTGGTTCCCCATGTAGTTGTGGAATATATTGACCCAAGCTGGCCCACTTTTTGTTGGTATTAGAACATTGCTGATGTGTCAGAAATGCACTTGTTCCAAAAGAAGCTGAGAAAGAGAGTCCGCCTTAACATGTTTGCCAAAAGTGGGCCCCGTTGGTCTTGCACCGTTCTGCTGGCAGCTGAATAGCATGCTATCTCTTTAAAGCCAGTATAATTTTCTGAACTAGCTTGGTCAATTTGTTATGGTTTAAAACTGTGGAGCCAGCTGTCTGCAATCTGATGTAATGTTGCCATGGAAACTAGAAATGAAACACTTAAGCATTCACTACAGAATTTCTGCATCCGACATTAGCCAAAATAATTAAGACTTGAGCCATTAAGGGCTTTTGAATGAAAACCTGGAACAGGGGTGGGGGCTTGCAGTGTGGTTGAAAATCAAGCTGTTCCTGTTTACAGTATTGTAATTCCATGTGTTTTCTTCTTTGGAATATGCAAAGAGATCGCTTTATAGAATTATTGCTTTCCAGATAGAGGGTTATACATGTTGTGGGGCCCTCTATTTTGGCACAGAGTTGCTGGCTGTGTTGAAACATTTTGAAGCAGAAAGCTGCATGCCTGTAGATGCAAACCCTTACAGTTGTTGAATTGGAAGCACTCTGACCTCTGAGTGGGATGCCCAAAGTGCCACGCTGTAAAATGCTGCCTCCCACCCTTTTGTTCTTAATATGCAAATACCTTTTTGTGTAAGGAATCACATAACATAGGGAAACCTCATACTTTTCCTGTGATGCATGGGTATTCAATACAACAGCGTCTTGAAGAACATTTTTCTCTGACTTACACACACTCACACATTTCCAAGTGCAAAGAGAAAGAGGGCATCTGTAAAGAGTTTTAAAAGGTACTATCTGATTTTAGAGTCCGAGCAGGACAATATGGCTGCATTTGCATATAAATTGTTTTGCATTTGCATTTGCACATAAATTGTTTTGGTTTTAATGGGATTTTATTGGAATTTTATTGTTTATTTGAGTTTTTATTGTATATTTATTCTGTGTTGTAAACCGCCCAGAGTCCCTCCGGTCGGAGGAGATGGGTGGTGACAAATTTGATAAATAAATAAATAAAGCTAAGCCAAGTTCTGTTTGAATGATGACCCAGAGCAGAGTAGAGTGGAACAGTGACATGCAGATCACAAGAAGTAATCATTTGACCCTACCCTGCCCTGGTCAGACCCCATTAGCAGTTCTGTGTCCAGTTCTGGGCACCACAGTTCAAAAAGGACAGTGACAAAGGTGGGCTACCAAGATCACGAAAGAACTGTGGACCAGGTCCTAGGCACCGTCAGAAGGTGCAGTAGGTGACATTTGACTTGCCTTGTCCCACATAGCTAGCTCGATGCCTACGGATGTTATATACGTTGCTGTTAAATAAAGCCTATTTTGTCAGACTTAAAACATGGCTAGAAAATAATGACCAATGCCAACCTGGTAACTTAAATGACCCGAAGTTCACCAACAGGAAGTTGCTCTTGCGGTTCTGGGCTGGAGGCTGGAATTGAGATGAATTGGTCAGGGCTGTGTGTGAAAGCAAAGGCAGAGATACAGTCTTTGGAGATTTCCAGCTGGAATCTTCTCGACGCCTTGGAATGCAAGTCGGTACAGTGGCAGTTCTGTACTGTAAAAGCCAAGAGTGAGTCCCCCTCTTTCTTCCTTTCTTTCTTTCAGTCTCCCCCTTTCTACTTTCACACACAGAAATTCTAAACAGGGCCGAACAGAGGAAGTAGCATATTGAGCACTGGGTCTGGCTTGAAAATGAGAGCTCTGATTTGGTTCACAAGGAATGGATTGTTTCAGCCTGTGGTGTCACTGCTGCTGGAGAGGGAGGATTCTTTATGTCTCTGTAATGCTTGATACTTGAGGGAAAACAGCTGGAACTGAGCATACAGCATCAGATGTGAGACCAAATGGGATGCTGGGGAATATGGGCTAAACTAAGTGCCTGTAAAGGTCAAAGTTTTCCTTTGGTCAGTTCCTGAGGAATGCTCGGTCTGCATTAACAGCCAATCTTGAGAATCTTTAGAATGGGAAGCCTGGGACAGGGAAAGAGAAGATAATTCTGTGGCTCTTTATAACTAATAAAATAAGTCGGAGTGGAGTGAATGAGCTTTCCCCCTTCCTTCCCTCCCTCCCCTTCCTTCTCTCTCTCTCCCTCCCTCCCTCCTCATTTTTGCTGCTGTTGCTGTTTTTGATTTTCCTTGTTAAGTCTGGAAAAAAGGAGTCGATGATAGTGTTTCAGTTCAGCATAGAAAAGCAGTTTATAACCAGGTTTTTCAACGTTAAGTTTCGCCAGGCCAGACAAGACCATTGCCTGACCCAAACCACAGGAGCTTAACTAGCGAGGCTCAAGGAGTTCTAGGAAAGTGTCTTGCCTGGGCTGTGCAGGAAGGCAACGTGGAGACAGCTATTACTACACAATGTGCAGAGGCAGAGAGGAGGATGAGGACTGGGATGTGTTTTGGTGCATGAGACCTTACTTTGTGCTAATTTAGAAGTGAAAATGGTATGTTCCATTATGTTTAAAGTACTCTGTGTGTGTGAGAGAGAGAGAAATTGTGAATATTCAGGATGAGAGATGAACTGTTTCAAGTTTCAGGGTTTGCCTTGTTTTAGAACTCTGGAAAAAGAGATTCTTCTCTGCCTTGTGTTCAGTCAGGGACTGAGCTGGGCAACAGTTCCTCTACTAACATTTCCTTTTGCTTCCTCGCCAGTCAAGAGAGCAATCAGATGATGAATCAGAAGAATCCGTGAAGTTTAAGAGACTGCATAAGTTGGTCAACTCAACTCGCAGAGTGAGAAAGAAATTAATTCGGGTGGAAGAAATTAAAAAGCCCAGCACTGAAGGTAAGAATTAGCAGCTTTAAAGAGAAGACATGCTGGCTAGTGATCTTAATGGGGCAGTGGAAAAGTGAGGGTGGGGGTGCCATCTCTTTGGGAAAGTGTTATGAAAAACTTGCCAGAGGGGAAGAAGTAGAAACATTTGCATCAGGAGCAAAGCAGGGACTGGAACTTGGTTGCCATCTGAATTGATTCTTTTATGCAGTGTGCTCAAGTTAATCAGCTGGATCCCAATAGCTCTTTGCATTAGCAGTGTAATTTTATGGCTGGGTTTTATTGTACTCTATTTTCTAGGTACCATTCCCTGCCCTGGCTTTTTGTTGCTGGGTCTCCTCCTCCTCCTCCCCCCCCCCACAATATATTATTGCAAAATAATTCATTGGGGAGAGTCTGAAGTGAAAAGGCTATACAGAGGTTATTATTAATGGATGGCTGGACTATACCAGACAAACTTTCACCACCTTTCCCTCTCCCCTCCCGTTCTAGAAAAGCCTGCAGTCCCAAAGCAGCTTTTCTGGGAGTGCACCTGGGAGCAGAAGCTCTATCACCCAAACAGAACTCCTCCTGAAACTGGATAGGTCCAAAGGCAATCATTTTTAGCACTGTACAAAGGGAAAGGGCTCCCTGACTACCAAATTCATTAGCACTCTTAGTTCTGCATTTGAAAGCCCTTTTGGGCAGTACAGTGGCAGAATCTGCATAGCAGGTATAGGTTTTGCCAAGAAGTGACTGATGTTTCATGATGTTTCCATTATAAAATACAGTAATGAGTATCAGCTTAAGAGATTGTGGGGAGCAGAGTACCTGTAGGAGCAGAAGATGCATTGCCTTTCTGGTAAAAACCAGATTTTCTGAAGCTGCTGTCACTTTGCTTCATTCTTGCTTCTTTTCTGCAAGTTCTGAAGCCATGAAATGTGACTTGTACATGAGTTGTGTTGCTCAGGGGGACGAAAAGTGTAAGAGAAAATGCAAGCAGGGCTTCTCCCATAGGTTAGAAGGCCAGTGGGTTTCTCATGGGATGCCGAAACATCTGCCTAACTGAAACCACACCCTTTAAGTCTGGCAAATGGTTCTTTCAGCGGGAAACGATGAGTTTGTCAGAAAATAGATATGTATCACTTGAGTGGAAGTCAAAGAATGCCACAATTGATTCCATGGCAGAGAGCAACTTTAACCCTTTAAAGTAAAATATAGTGAGAGTTTCACTTTTAATAGCATTTATTTTGACTTGGTTTACAAATAAAAACTATAGCCTGACAAATGGACATTTAATATTATTTTACTGCAACAACTAATTAGGGTATATGCATTTAAATTCAGGCAAGGAAAAGAAAGGCCTGATGTAGATGTGATGTCTGGATTATAATAAACATATGTAAGGAACTCTGGCCTTTTTCCAAACTCTTGAAATCAAAGGCAAAGACAGTTTGTTCCATATTCAGTTACTCTACTGGTTTCCTATGAACTCTTACAGCACCCCCTTATTTAAAAAAAAAGTTTATACTTTTAAAATAATAAATTAAGACTATGCAGGCTTATCTATACTTGGCCTAGGAAGAAAGATCAACAGAGGATAGGAATTTAGTTTGACATAGGTAGACACACTCTCTTAGGATGACCCAGACTTGTAGTAAGGGTTGAATTCCAGAACATCCTAGAACACAGATGTCCAGATTTGACCTCTAACCCAAAGCATTTTATGTAGCTGAGACCAATGCACTTACTATATCCTCATTTGCAGTGGTGATACATAGCCTTAACTGCTTATTGTTTTGATGACTGCAGTGCAAGTCAAATGTGGGCATTTCAGTCTTCATCTGCTTCAAAATGTTGCATCTGAACTTTGACTGGAGCCAGTTGTAGGGGCCACGTAGCATTTATGTTCAACTGCACCAGCTGCCAGTTTGTCTTCAGGAACAATCCCGAGTAATCATTTTGAACAGTTTGGGACCAGATTACTGCGATACAATACTTGTCCCACAAATGCCCAATGACATGACTGTACCTAGACATGACTTCTTTTTTGGAGACATCCCCATAGGTACATCTCTGATGCCATTATGTAAAGATGTAAAGAATTGTCTTCATTTAGACAGGCTTTAGTCTGTGATATGGAGGGCCAGTTTGGTGTAGTGGCACTGGGCTAGAAACCGGGAGGCTGTGAGTTTTAGTCCTGCCTTAGGCACAAAGCCAGCTGGGTGACCTTGGGCTAGTCACTCTGTCTCAGCCCTAGGAAGGAGGCAATGGCAAGCCACTTCTGAAAAACCTTGCCAAGAAAACAGCAGGGACTTGTCCAGGCAGTCTCTGAGAATTGGACATGATTGAATGGATCTTGTCCAATGAATATGTGGCTATTGATTTTTAGTACGTTTTAATTTTCTAGTTATCTGCTCTTCTTCTAACCAACATTTGAAGAATGTGGATGTTTCTTTTTTCTCATACAATGAGTTGTAGTTCTTACAACTCTATGAATGTGTTGGCATTTCTTGCAATTCTCTGCTATGACCTTTCTAAGTACAACATTGACCTTTTTACAGTTGATGAAACCCAGTGCACACTTTCCAGGATTTTACTTGAGAGGAGAATCAAGTTAGTATACAACAGAACACTGAGTGAATGTATGGCATATTTTGGCTTTAATCAAAACATTTAAGACATTCAAGTTAAAAGTTAAATATTAAGTGTATTTCGTTGGATTCCTTCCCTGCTGTATCTTGTTCTACTGTCACTGTAGATAAATATGTCATAGTGTAGTATGGATTCTCTTCCTCTACTCATATGTAGAGGAAGGAGGAAAGGAATGTTTTAAAAATAGCTTTCCAAATTGAGTACTTCTATTCATATATGATTTTCACTATATTCAGCTTGACTGTAGGTATATAGAGAGAGGATGGGTTATGTCACCTATAATTTTCCTTAACTCCTACATGTAATCATAGACTTGCAACAAGTCTAGTTTTCTAGTTTCACCCTTTCTTACTTAAAGTGGCATGCTTTGTATGAAAACTCCCTCTAGCAGAAATTCTGTCCACTGTATTCCATGACTGTTGCATACAAACTTCATAGGCAATAAATTCACAATTGATGGCAATATTTTTAGCCCAAACTACCTACCTCTAATTTTAAATTCATTTCTTTGGCCTAATTCACAGCTGTGTGTGCTGGAAACAAAACAGGCTATATAGAGAGCTGCTGCTGCTGCCTCCTCCTGACATCCCTTTAAATATTTGAAAACTGATATCATATCATTTCCTCTTGGACAAGGAAACCACTGCATTTCCCTTCATTCATAAACTGAGTCTTCTGTATCTGCACTCCCACCACCACACCGGCTTTTCTTTGATCTTGCTATGTATTTCTCATTCTACTTAATAACTATATATATAAACAGTTGCATTTATTCTTGCACAGTGAATTCTATTTCTTTCAGTTTTTCACTATTGGATTTTTTTTTGTATTCTTAGGATTGGGATTTAATTATTTTAAGTTAGGTTAGTATATTTTCTGCAGAGATTTGTTCTCCAAAATCCATCTAATGCTGTTGAGATATACATCTGTATGCCAGTGTTGCTTCTGTTGAATCTGTTTCTTTCCTTGATTGGGCCCAGATTCTTCTGTTCTTCAATTATTAAGTTATCCCCAAACTTACTCGGATGAACAAGATTGATAAGTCTTCCCTTTGGGGTACCCTCCCTCCCTCTGTCATAACTGCTTGAGCTAGTGAGAACTAATATAGTGGCATCTTCCTTTTCAGGTGTGGACGATCACTCCCTTGATATTCCTGCAGGACCAGATGGCAGACCAGCACTTTACTCTGGAATTCACAAGAAACAACTCTTTTTGGATAACTCCTCTGAAAAACAGCCAGATGATGAAAGTGACTCACTGACCATATCTCCTTCATCCAGCAGCCTGGACACTTGGGGTACCAACAAGAAATTGCTTAAGACCTTCAGTAAATCTGATAGTCGTGGCCTTATAAAACCCCCAAAGAAGCTTGGGACATTCTTTTCCTATCCAGAAGAGGAGAAAATACCAAAAGTTTGCCGTTCTTTAACAGATGGAGAAATGAAGAACCTTGGCTCTCTCAATCATGGGGTAAGTAAAGAAAGCCTTTGCTTTTATGACAGCAGGTGCAAACATCATGTCCTGGTATCTTTGGAGGAAATCCAGAGTGTCAGGAAGCAGATCCGGCTGAAAAAGGCAGATCCTAATTATTCATGTTCTAGAGCTTTTCTCTGTCAGCGTCCTGCTAGGAAAGGTGTATCACCTTCCATCTGCGATCTGCAGCTGTTTCATCACAAATCCAAGGGGATAGGAAGAGGTGGAAGCTGTGACTTCTCAAACCGAAGGCTTCGAGGGCGCAATTCAGTCAGCGAGTTCAATATCACGTACGTGGTGGAAAGAAGCCTGTACAGTCACCTCAACCTATCGCATCTGGTGCGGCCTGTTACTGACAGAACTCTGAGCAAAAATGAAAAGCAAGAGTTGAGGCGGTGCCTACTGGAGGAGGAGGAGGCAGTGAAGAGGAAGTGGGCTGCTACAGTGGATCGCTGTACTAAAAGGGTTCTTTTGAGAATCCACCAAAAGTCTGTGAGTTTTCACCAAAGGTGGCCACAAGCTCTCATGAGGTTGCAGTCAGCATTGCTTTGTTGTTTTTTTCCATCGTAATGTTTTAAAGGTTTAACATCTCATTGGCTTTCTCTTCTCTTCCCTCAACCCCCTCCAACTTGCCAATGAGATGAAATATTGGGAGACACTCTTCTCATTCCTTATCTCTAAACTGACAACATTTTATGGGGAAACCCCTGCCTCTTCTAATCTGGATCATCTACATGCAAGAAGTACACTTTCAGACAGAAAGTGGCTTCTATGTTCCATGTATGATTTTTTTTTAAAAAAGAGAGACTTTAAGAAGCAACGTTGTTAAGAAGAAATACTGTAAATATATTTTTCCTGTGCTCACTCCCATATTCCTTCAGAGCCCTTCTGATCAGTGCAGCCCACCTTAAGCCTCTGCCAGTGTCTTTGCTCCTTAACAAATTCTGATTTCCTCAAGCCTTCCTTTAGGAAGACTTGCAGCAAGATGATTCCACTGGAGAAGCGAAGGTGGGGAGGGTCATTCCCCTTGGTTTCCTTGGCACAGCTGAAATGCCAAACAGCTCATTATGCAGCAGATGACAACATCCAGGGAAAGCCATTCCCGTGCATTGCAATCTCAGCATGACTGTGGTTTTCCCAGCTGCCACACTGGTGGCAGTGGTGAGTTGGTGGTGCGGGGGAATCATATTCCTGTGGTCCCTGCACCACTAACTCCTTTAACTGTGATTCATGCATAGCTGGAAGAAGTGGGGGGGACTCACTGGAATCTCAGCATATTCTTTATCTCTGTATGCTGACTACCTGTGGTGGGAAGGAGAAATAAGGTGTGTGTGTGTGTGTGTGTGTGTAAGAGAGAGTTGAAAGCAGTGAACTGAAGAGAAAATCAATGGATAAATGAAAAGGACACACACAAGGAAGAAGGAAGAGATACAGAGGGGAAAAAGTGATCCCACCCATTTTTTTTGGCTGAGGAGCCATTCATCATCACATTGTGTAGCTATTGACAACTTTCTCCTGAGAAAATGTTGTTCTCAGTTAAAAAGAAAAAAAAGATTGCCACCCTTAATTTACACCAGGCAAAGATCTGTACGGATTCGTCACCCTGGCAAATGTGTTTAGGATTGCGGTCCATAACTGCCCTGTAAAGTGAAATATTTAATTCCCAGCTCAGGGATAGGAAAGTGAGGAGGAGAGGATGAGGTATTTACTAAAGCCATCTGGGAAGTTCATAGCTGGATTGTATTTTTGAACCAAGTTCTCGGGTTTAGGCAATGATGATTAGAGTTCCAAGAAACTTTTTTTTAAAAAGGAGCTGATTCTGACTGACTTTTTTTTTTTGGCTAACTTGTAAGCTATGGCTGCAGTTGGCTAGTAGCCACTGTACAGCTGTTTTTTTTTTTTCTAGGAGAATTGATCCTTTTTCTCAGATGCTTTGTATGTTAGTTGATTCTACCCTGCTTTGTAATGTATTTATTACGAGGATTTCTTTGATGGATGGTACGTAGAGAATATTTCAGACGGCGATACGCTTTTCACTTGACTAGACATAATGTCCTTATATAAGAGGCCATAACATTATCTTAAAAGAACTTGAATTTTGTCCTACAAATTATTTGATTATAAGCCCAATTACTTATTCTTCCCTGTGTATTACTTACCATTTTGGTAGCAGGAGCTGAATTATTATCCTTGTATAATATCTAGGATGGGTTTGGATTGCACCATTGGAGAAAAAGCTATATCTCATTGCTTTTCTTTTTTTCATATGAAAACTTTGATTAACCACTTCCTTCTTTTCTGAAGAGCAGACACTTAATACTCTGCTTGTGAATTTTAGGCACTTTTCTGCACTCTCTTCCTCTGAGATCATAATTCATGTTTACTGCAACCTCAGGAGCTATGGCATCCCTGTCAGTAGGACTGATTACTTGTGTTGCTTTTACATATATTTTGGGCATTTAAATTTATTTTAGTGGCCAAAGCATGCCTAGACCTTTTAAAGTACGTGCATGATCATTTCATTTAATAGCCTACAGTCTTTTCATCCACAGCTTTTATTTGGCATGTTTTTTGTGAAATAATTGGAAGTAATGAACTATATGTCTAATAGCAAGCATAACAGTATGGCTCCTTGACATATATTCTAGCATATTGCCAAAGAGCAACTTTTAGCTGTGATTTTTTTCTGTTTGTATGTATGATTCCATATGTCATCCATGCCAAACTGAATTCTGGTGTCATACATGCTCACTGCCTGCATACATGTTTACATACAAACACATGAAGACCCTCAAATGTAATCCTTGTTTGATATTAAAAGATGATATAAACTTTCTTACTTAAGTTTTTAAAACTCTTATAGCATTCCTTTGCTGTTGACTTTCTTGTTAAAGGGATATTTTCAATACAATTACATGTTCACCAACAAAGGCTTGCTTGATGAGGATAAAAACATATTTCATAGAGGTTGTCTGATAGAGCTTATAATCAGCTTTTGGTAATTTATTAATTGGTAACAGGCATAATAATGAGATATTACATATATTCAGCATTTATTGGTCACAAAGCATATGATGGAGGATAATCATATCCCAATTTCTGTTGTTGTTGTTTTTCTTATAAGATAAAAATGAGGGAATAAGATTGAAGGAGAAGCGGTAAATGATCAAGACATAGAAATAAAAGGCCAATTTATTTCTAGATAAGGCAAACATTTATTTTGTAGAACTAAAAGGGAGCTAGGCAACTCTACTGAGCTTCAGAGGGCTAGTATCTTTTCAATAATGTACACTTTACAGATGAGGATCATTACTACAGCCCAGTAAGTATGATTTTACTTGGCTGTGCTTTTCAGCTTTTAAAAGAAAATTAGTGTCATTATGCTGACCTGTTTAGGCAAGCAGAACTATTATATTCAATGTCAGTGTTTCTTGCTTGAGATGCTACTCTGAGAGTAACTCATTCCTCTAATTTAATTCCACTAGATTATGCCACTGCACATATCACCTACTATACTCTCTCTCATAGTAGTATGAAAGCTGCTTTGTTCCATACAAAACTTGGGTACAGATACAGAGTTGCTGAAAAGGCAAATTGTCATTTGTTGAGAGACTGAAGATGTCATTGAGTAATTGTCCATTGAGTAGATAGTTACAATTTCACAGTTTTTGTCTGTTTCCAGTATAATGCAAGTCAAATATTTTGTTGTTGTTGTTAATACTCTGTACCAAACTGACACAAGAAACACTGATTACATAAAACTATTCCTCAGTTAGGGAATACTTTTAATACTGCTTTATGGAGGATCCTGATCTCAGTATGAAACAATAAAATAATTAGTAAAAGACCAGGGAGGGGACATGATGCATGATCATAATCCAGAACATTTTAATTTTCCAATCAAATTATGCTTGCTGTTGTTATTTGTACAATTGAGTAGTTCCTCTAGTGTCTTCTTTGTCCTAGACAGTTGATTCTGTACCGATTTTGTGGTTAAAGTGTTATAAATTTGCCTTATTTCACAGAGAACCTGCAGCTTTGGTGGCTTTGATTTGGCAAATCGTTCATTGCACATTGGAAACAGTTCAGATCAGATTGTGAGTATGACATTCAGTCACAAGATACATTCATACAGCCCAGTGATGGTGTTTGCAATGTGTCCCAAAATTAAAATGCAGTGGGATTTGCTATAAAAATAACTATAAGATCCAGGAGGATGACATCAGTTTTCAGTTACAGCAGGCTGAGCTGCTTCTTCAGACTTTTAAATTGCATTTCAAAAGACATCATTTGCCAACAACAACAAATATCTTTATGATTGATTGATTATCTGCCATCAAGTTGGTGTCGACTCATAGTGACCATATAGATGGATTTTCTCCATGACAATCTGTCCCCAACCTGGTCCTTCAGGTTTTCCAACAGTGCACCCATTACTGCTGTAAGTGAATCCATCCACCTTGCTGCCGGTCATCCTCTTCTTCTCTTTCCTTCCCCCTTTCCCAGCATTAGAATCTTCTCTAGGATGCTGGGGTTTTGCATAATGTGTCCAAAGTAGGATAATTTGAGCTTGGTCATTTGTGCCTTGAGTGAGAACTCTGGGTTGATTTGTTGATGATCCATTTGTTTGTTTTCTTGGTTGTCCACAGTATTCTCAGGAGTCTTCTCCAACTTCAGAGTTCAAAAATGAAAACTCTTTCTTCCATAGAGTGTCACAGGGAACACCATTGCTTGCATTATTCTGATCTTTGTAGGTTCTTACTTCATACTTCTTGGCATAATAATCATTAAGTGTCTGATGCTCCTGATTACATCAGCCACTTTTTGATATCAGAGAAAATTATTAGCACTAAAATGAATATCCAAAAGTGTCTCTCCAAATATTACATGCTTATTATTCTGCAGACACTAATACCAGGCAATACTCTGTGTAATACTGAGCAACATTCTGTACTTTGGAATATTTTAAATTACGCTTTTTAATTTTCTTGTATTCAAAAGGAGGATATGTAGCAGAATGTCTTAGAATTGTGAGAGTGGCAAGGACCGTACTGCTAGAAAGCAGTGTGAGGAAACACAGTCTTTGAGATTTAAAGAGGATAAAAGTTCAGCTCAGAGGAAACTTGCCATTCTGCATGGCAAGCAGGAATCTTCGTTTAAATCAGAATTAGATCACCCATTACAATCCTCCTTGTGACCACTAAAACTTCTTTCTTCTTTTTCTCAAGGTTCTCATTCACTAGATATTATTTTCTACATATGAGAATTGTAACATGAGGACAGGTGAAATGGGGTGTTTCCTAGGCAACTACAAAGCACTAGCATTTATTCCACAAGAAGGATAAGATAGCTAGTAAAAGCCAACTGTTCCAACCATGTCTACCATGCTTTTAGCTATTGGCCAGCCTGGGTACTTATCTTAACCAAGAGGATCAGATGAGTGAAAATCATCCTCCCCATCAAGTTACTCTGTCCACTGAATAAAACTATACCAAACTAAGCTGCTTAAAAGTATACTGGAGCCAAAAGAAAAGGTATTCAGGTGTAGTGTCTAAAACACATGCCTGCTAGTCCAATTTTCACATTCTGTTTATTCCACCCTTGCTATCTCCCTAATCGCTCTGAGGAGGCCTGAAGGGGATTTGTGTCCACTTGGACAGCTCTCTGCATAATCCTGGATTCAGTGAACATAGTAGGCTGTAACTCAGATGTAAGGGAAGGTCTCCTTCAGATGACTCATCAAATATACAATTCCTCTTCAAATATTCCAGCTGAACACAAAGGCGGGGAAAGGCAGGGATGAAAGGTAAAGAGAATGTAGAGAAAGTAGAAAAAGTAGCTCCATCCTGTATATATTTTTGCCCTGCTATGTCCATTTAAAAAAGCCTTGGGAAGGATATAACATTCATAAAATGTTCAGTAGTGAATTGAGTTGTTTCCAAGTTGTCTGGTGCTAATAGATAAGACTGAGCCAAGAATTCTCTTGTGAGAACTTCCAATTTAAAATGTAGGGTTCTATTCAATTGTAAGATGCTGTTGCCCTGAATCATCTTTCCAGATCGCCCTTTTCATTAGTGCTGCCTTTTTGACCATAGCCATAGTACTAGCAGTGGTACTAAGCAACTAGGATCACCATGTTTATTTCTCGAAGGACTGACACGTATGACTAGCCCTGTGTGATGAATAGGAACAGAGAAATTAAACTTTTCCTGGTCGTTTCCAGTTTCACATTATTGACTGTAAGTCTATTTCAACTTCTACAACAAACCGAAGACAATTGCAGTTCACACATAAAAATCAAAGCAACTTTTAAAAATCCATAACCATTAATTTATGTTGCAGGTATCTGAAGTTGGAAATGCTCAACCAACAATCAAATAAATAATGTGAGAAAGTAAAACTTGTATTGCAAGAGCATTATTTGCATTTCTTGTGGAATGCCATAATAGAGAATTGTATCTAAAACCTTTCTGTTTGATTTTCTGCCGTGAATTGCTTATTCAAATCAACTGTGGGTTGGGGAATGGACAGGAGTTAAACAGACAGGAAGAGCAGGAAAGAACCAAAGAAGGAATGGTATTTATATAATGTATATATGTATATAGAATGTATAGATGATCTCACCACTATGTGACAAACAGATTCACCTGTAAGGGTACAAGGGAGATGTAGATCAAGAAAAGAAAGTTGTGGGAAGCAGTGCTTTTCTGATCTGATTTGGGGATTCTCTGGGTGCCTTGAACTAAAAAAAAAAGGGGCGGGCAGCTGATCGCATCCTCTCAGTGAATCATCCCCTTGGCTCTAAGTATTGCTGCCTTTTGTGCTGGATGGCAACGCACCCATGTGGCTTTGTGGTGTTCACAGAATCATATTTTCAGAAATAGTTTCTGATGAAATAGTTTCAATCTACAATGTTAATATTCCTTTAACATTAGGCAAGACTTTCTTGTGAACTACTGTGATATGATGATGTTCTTTTGTTTGTTTTTTGAAATTAAGTCTTTTCTCCTTTCATTTTTTTCCTGCCCTTTTTTCTTCTGTATTTAGTTTGGTTTTTCCTGTTCCAGGAGCCAATTTTGTGGTTTTGCTGAGCATTTTGGGATTTGGTAGGGCAGGCAAGAGAGGACTGAAATTAAATCTGTGATTCCATTACTAAAACACATCCTTCTCCTGTCTAAGTGAATCCAAAACTTTGAGTTCCTGAATTGCCACAGAGTAATCTCTGTATATATAAGAAAGGGAAATGTCTCTGAAAACATCTGGGCTGGAACACTGGCCAGATGGAAAGTCTTTGGGGGTGGGTTGGGTGAAGCCCAGCTGCAGGAGGCTGGATCTCTAGAACACACACATACAAAGAGCTCAGGATAATAACCAGTTAGCAGGTTCTTGCCAGAGTTTGAAGCTGCCCCGCCCACTACTTAAACAAAACAAAACCCTTCTATCTATCCTTGTTTTACTATCATCTCTCTAGTTAGGAATCTTTCTCTCTCCATCCTGGAACATAAAACCATTTCATGAAGCTGTTCTGCAGTAGGTTCCAGAACTGCAAATGAAACCCTTCTTCAGGCAGTGCATTAATTTTTGAAAATCCCTGTCAATAGGCAGTGGTATGAATGGCAAATTCACTGAGGATGGGTGTTTCAGGGTGATAGGCCTTTCCATTTTCATGCCATGTGAACTTCCAAAGGCATATGAATTCTGGCAATATGGGACTTGATCTGGTTGGAACAGAGTTGGTCTGGTCTAGTTGGTAAATGATTTAGTCATTAATCTAAAATGGTTCTAGCTGCATTTCTTCCTAGTTGTTCCTAGCTTTCTTGACCATTCTCCTTTCTTCTTATTGCTTGAAGGTCCTATAATCTTAACTGGATGTTCTTTTTTCCTATTCAGTCCCCATAACTTTTCTTGGTGGGGATTTTAGCATAAAATAACCCAGAAGGAGAAATTATCTCATCCCAAGGCCAGCTTTATGCTTTACTTGGCAGCCTTTGATGTTGCAATTGAAAAACAAAACAAAAATTGAGCATCATGTGACTATATTAACACTGCCACCAGGGGAAGTATTCAAATGAATATGCTTGAGATAAGCCATGGTCAGTTAAATCTACATAGAATTTAGGCAGGCAGAACACAGTTATCCTTATAAGCAAACATTCATCTCAGCCAAAAAACAAGATTATTCTGAAAACTGATCTTCATGTGTAAGTAACAAGATATGGATGTGAGCTGCGTTTCAATTAGTTTTCCATAACTTCCAAAATATTTAAAAAGAAAGGACAAGCAAAAAGAAAGTTAGTTGAACAATATATATTGAACAATATTGATGTAAATGAGTTTCATACAAGGAGCATATGAGTTGGGTACAACTGTAATGTTTCTCTCCAGGAGTTGGCAGAGGACATACTTGGAAATTATGCCATTTGTGTTATTAAATAAAAATGCATGCATGCGGGAATGATACATTATTTAGCATTCTGCCTATGAATATGACATTAAAATCAATATACATGGCCAATTTGAATATATTGGCTATGTAGTGACATTTGTCCCAGTTTGGATGTAATGGATAATTAATGCCAGTCAGGATTGCTATACCACATGGTGATGAATAATAACTCACAATGACTTTTGAAATGATGGCTTAAGAGTTGGGAGACAAGCATCCTAGGGTAGTCAATATACTGTAACTGGCTGTCCTTTCTTCCATCATTTGCCCCACTGAGAGGAATTTCTGATAGCCATGGGAAATAGTGCAGATATTGTCTGAGGGGAAGCACAGGTTCCTGGGAAAAAGTGGCCTGGTCAGAAGAACAATATACAACCTGTCTTGGGAATGCTGTAATTTGAACAGTCTTTGTTAGATACACTTAGTCTGAGGATGGCCAGAGAAGGATGGAGGTGGGAAACTCTGCTCTTTCTTTCAACCTCCCTTCCTTTTGACAGGGCAAAGATGGTGATTTTGTCTACAAAGAAGTGATCAAATCCCCTTCGACTTCCCGCATATCCCTTGGTAAGAAGGTGAAATCGGTAAAAGAAACCATGAAGAAAAGAATGTCTAAAAAATACAGCAGCAGCAACTTGTCAGAGCAGGTATGCCAGTTTGTTTGTTCTTGTTTGTTTGAAATGAAAGCACAGTGGGCATTTTTTTTTCTTGAGCTGTCGCCTCTTTTGAGACCTCATGAAAAGGTACAACAGCCTTTCTTGAGAAACTCCCCGGGGGTATCATGTAGTAAACCAATTCCAAGGCCTCTCAAAACTAGTTACTGTGAAAAGAGCTTCAATAAAATAATAAAAGGAAGCTAAGGCCAGTAAAATTTATGATTTCATTCGATATGCAGTGGTAGTTCACATGTTATAAAGAATGACTGAGTTTATACACCCTGAGCAAGTCTCTAACGTTGTCAAAGTGCGAGCAACATTCAAATCGGGGGTCTCTAACCTTTTGGAGCCAGTGGGAACAGTTGGAAGCTTGTGAGCGTGTGGCGGGCATTTTCACAAAATGGTTGCCAAGGGGGCTGTGGCCAGTCCCAGAACGCCTGTTTACCAGAAGGCAAACACAGCACTGGACCGTGCCATGCATTATTTTATAAATCCCTTGGGCCTGCTGGAAATCTAACTTAGGTTTGAGGCTTCTGCTTCCCTCTGTAGCATATTAGTTCCCACTGCTTTTTTTTCTAATAAAAGATATAAACATAGATTATATGGTGTAAGGAACTGACAAATGCCAAGAAATGTGGCTGAGAGCACATTTGTCATCCTAAGGTACCAATTTTGGGGGAGGGGGGGTTCCAGGATCCCAATAACATAGCCCTATGCCCTTTATCACAAGCATTCCAATTAAAAAGCTTGAAAATCCTTGTAAATATAACATGCATTTACTTATGTAAATCTATTTTCTCCCTGTGACCAGAAAAAAAGTTACTTTCATTTTAATTATTTAAACACCATGTTCCTTTGTTCAAATGCATGTTACAACAAGCAGAAATATCAATAATCACTAACATATTTTATCGTTATTTAAATGGTGAGTACAATAGCAGTTTAAAACAAACCATCTACAGTAGCTAAAATATACTAGCATATAAATAGTGTTTAAAAATACCCAGCAAAAATATAAAACTAATGAATTATACAAGAAAAAATACATTCAGCCAGATATCTTGTCCATATCGAAAAATCTTGCATTGTATCCATTATATGATTCCATCACCTTTTAATTGATTTAAAGAAAATTCTGCTCTGTGATGTGAAATCTCCGTAATTGGCTGGTGCTTATTGGTTCCATTACAAATATTCATTCCATGAATTTCAGTTCATTAAAAATTAATAGTGCCTTTTACAGTTCCCAAACCTTTTAGGATAAAAAGGCAACTTGTATGGAAAATACGTGTGTGTGTGTGTGTGTGTGTGTGTGTGATAAAAATAAGAAGGTAGCCATGAACTATAGTAAGCATTCTGCCCTGTTAAGAATGATTTCTCAACATCTGACTAGAAAGATCATCTCTGCTGCTTTGACCGTCTGTGCAACATGGGGGCTTTATCATGAGGTTATGGCTGGTCAAAAGGGGAGGTCAGTGATGTACATGGACTTCAGGCTATGAATTCTGTTTTGCTAAGCAACTTTTCAAATGAGCATGGTGTGCTGTATGAAAAAATACATTTTCCCTTTACAATACACTTAATTCCCTTATTACTGAGATCTATATAGTTGATCCTTGATTCCTCTAAAGCTCCTCTTTCAATTTTCTCTGGCCAAAATCAATTTGTTTTTCCAAGCTTGTTGCATTTGGCAAGCTTCATTCAATTTAGTTTGGGAGGTTGTCAAAATACCCGACACTTTTTATTGTTATTTTTTCATCAGTCTTTCCACTTGAACTATAAGCCTAACAAGTCATTGCTGGCAAGCATTGGCATCAGCTGGGAAAACAGTTAACATTGATGAAATATCGCCCTCTAGAGGTCTATCGAATAATTCAGTTGCAACAGTGGGCCATTATATTGTGTGTTCAGAAGGCTGATCTTTGATATGTAGAGCACTGTAACATATGTTCATGTTCTCTGAGGGAGGTGTATATTGCCAAGCTAAATTCAGTCCCTCACTCTTATCTGTAATGATATGGGACTGATTTCAAGGTAGGAATGCTCCATGGAAGTACAATATCCTTTCATTGTGAATTTGGAGCTGTTAGTTGCCGCAAAGAAATAGTCTGTGGATCTACGCAGAAATGAGGCAGTCCTTACTGTCTGTCCTGAAGTCCTTTGTTATCCAGCAGACCATCTCAGCAATACCAGACTCCCAGTTGAAAACAGAGCCATTTGTTGTAATGTCGGCAGTGGCAGTACAAACGTCATGGCCTTGATAGATTCTGACATTGACTACTGTCCCATCATAGTGAAATGTTTGCAAGGAAATCCTCCTTCTGAAGTAGAAACCCCCCATTCCTGCCCCTGTTGTTAATTTTAGTCAAAGAAAAGCAAATATTGCAATCCCAAGTATTATATTTGGGATTTTTAAAAGGCTGAACTTAAAACTTAAAAAAATAAATTTACTATGTGCACATACTAAAATAGAATATCTTGTTCTATATCAAAAGCCACTCTGAAAAATGGAATGCTTTAAAAATGTTTGGGTGATTTTATTTTTAAGTGTAAGAACATTAACCCAAAGTATTGTAATCAGGGGGGATGATCTGCTCTAGGGCTGCTAGCCCAACTGTGCATAATGATAAGTTCTCAGATAGTTGGTTTGAGATGAGGATGATTGTTATGTTTAAAAGCTTCCCTCAAAACTATACAGCAAGGAAAGTGATAGTATTTCTAATAGTGTCACTTGGCTGGCAAACTGGATTTTTAATCCCCTTCTTTCAAATCCTCCCAAATCTGCAGAAAGTTGGACCTTCTGAAGCAACTTTCACAGGTTCGTGCACAGATCAAGGGTAGCCATAAGAAGGAGAAATTCTGTAGAAGGAGAAATTCATACATATATTGGATGTAGCCCATAATGTAGATAGTAAACAATGGGTTCCCTGTTCTTCCCAAAAGCTTTGCTTTTGTAGATGATCTTACAATTTTAGAATTGGGAAAGTAGCAGTACTGCATAATACCTGGTTTTATGGCTTCTGTAGGGCTCCAATGACTAATACTTTTGAATTAAGAAGGTATGGATGTGTCTGCCAAATTAATGGCAGCAAAATTATTTAAAATATAAGAAATGTAGACCTTAGGAAAAATGGAAGGCACTTCCCAACTACGAGTCTGTGGCTTTGGTTCTCTCTGGAGAATCGCTTGATTTGTGGGAGGACATTTCCTGATGACTTTGCAGTATACAAATAATAGGCTTCATCAGATGGTTTGTGATTGCATGTCAGTGGAATAGCCAGCAATTCTTGAATATCAGCAAGTTTAATTCTTTGCTGGATATATTCTCAAGTAGTCTACAACATTATTTTTCTGTATCACCTTCTATCAAAGGAGTGCCTTCTTTATGCCTTAGATGTGCATACACACCTACCCATATCCACACACTAATAGACTCCTCTAAGTGCAGATTAGTCTGGAAATTATTGTTCAAATCCTTTTGGATCTGTCATGGTATCTGACTGAAAGAATTAAGACAGAAAATGCCCATTATTTTTCATATAAAGGATTTTTGTTTTGTTTACCATTTTCAAAATCAAGCAGCAGTACTAGATTATTAGATTAATTCATTTTAGCACCATCTACACTCAGTAATAATGCTTTAGGTTATTTACTCCAAATAATAATACTTTCGTTACTTCATCAATCATTCGGTTTATATTGTATTAACCATCTTTAGCAAATTGTACATGAAAAGCCTGGTTCCAAGGTTTATAAGGCAGGACAGTTCTAGAAAACATAATGCAACAGCAAAATCACAAGTACTGTAGATACAAAGACATGGATGCTAGACTTAAGTGAGTTTAATTAATGGCATGGTTTGGTTAGAAATAAGTTAAAAATTGCTCATGCAAGTGATTTATATATTTTTGTGTACTTTATGTACATTTACTGAGAATACATGTAACACAGTAGGACCTACTTGCAAGTAAATATGCATAGCATTGCATTGTGTAAAATAAATAGTTTGTAAGAAAAGCACACTCCAACTCTTATTAGTTATGATCTTGGCATAAGAACAGAATTATAAACTAGTTCAAAATGCTATTATAAAATATTTGTTTCATACTAAAAACTCTGAGCACATTATAAAGTACATTAAATGCAATATTTTCCAAAGGGAACCAAGAGTAGTGTTGGAATAGCATAGACTTCAGATTGAAAACAAAACTCTAGGTTAAATGTTAGATCTCTGTATCTTAAAATAATAGATTAGGTAGTACATACAGTATTTGAAATGTGGGAATCTCAAGTGCAATAAAGAACACATTTCAATTACCTAGCTAAGCCTATGGTGCTGAACACATTTACCTGGGAGATTCACTTACCACAAGATACATTGTATAGATATGCAAAATTTGTGTTGCAAATTAGGAAGAGGTTTCTTTCAGCTATAGGAGAATACCTGGATTTAGTTTCTCTTCAGAACACCATTTTCTGTGTGACCCTGATCCTGGTCTTCTCATGATTCAGGAACACTATTTTCTTGTAATTTACCATTTCTTTTTAGCTTACAAGGGGTAGAGAAAAAGAAAATTATACATAATTGCTGCTTTTCATATAGTTGAGGCCAGATCCATGGCAGTCAATTCTACTAGGGTACTGACAGTTTTAAAACCACACAAACCAACAATTCCATATTTGAGTGCATGGGAAATTAAATATCAATTGTGAGGTATTTGTCTTTCAGGAACTCAATCTGGATGTAAGGGCAGAGTCTCTTCAGGCGCCACAGCCAGATACCGATTCTTTGGATAAACCAAAATTGAAAGCTGGTGGTTCAGTAGAAAGTTTGAGGAGTTCCCTAAGTGGCCAGAGCTCAATGAGTAAGTAATCTATAGAAAGTCCAGCTACGCTCAGTTTAGTTGTAAAAATCTCAGCCTAAGGAAACATGGCCTAGACCAGGTACTAATACTTCGTTCATATTCTCTGCCTTCATCCATTCTTCCTGTGCATCATGCTTGTCTGCATCTATTGTGGGGGTTGTTTTCTTAATTTTTGTTGTTGTTGTTAGAGTGTGCAAGAAAAGGTATGCAGGCACAATGTCAGTTGTCAAATAATATGTAGTTGCTTGGACTCATCCTATTTGTTCTGCAATGAAATTCAGGATTTTTTTTTTCCCCAACACGGAAAAACATTTATCTATCTATCTATCTATCTATCTATCTATCTATCTATCTATCTATCTATCTATCTATCTATATTTCAACTTTAGCTACCGCTCTTCTCACTCAAAGAGCGACCCGGGGTGGTTTACATTAAAACCAGGATAAAACCAGAATAAATAATCATTAAAATATGATACAATAAAACCATATTCTTTAACAAAAATATAATCCAAGATAGGGGTGTTAAAAAGGTCTTAATTTATGGGACCGTCTGTCTGTTACTTTTATAAAGGAACGTAAACTTAAAGCATAACAGAAATGGCAAATGCTTTAGGGCAAGTCAGTCAGTACTATTGAAAATAGTATTTCAGCCAGATTGCATGTCCAGTAATGTTCCTGAGCTACGTTCATCTTCATCTTATCAGACTCAGATGAACAGCTTTGTTTAAGTTAGAGGGATTTAGGGAAGACCCAGCTCTTTGTTGAAATCAATGGTCTGGTAATGCTTGATAATACGTGGAACCCAATGATTTACTAGCATTTTCTATGAACTTGCCTTCTTAACCGAAGAAGAACAAAAGTTGTGAAAGGTGGCAGCTAATATTAATGCATGGGCAAGTTCTAAATAAAGCAGATATTCTGTATGTCATGATCACTACCTCCTCTATCAGTTTTTCAGTTAACATTTGTAAGCATCAGAAGATGGACAGTAAACTTTATCTGGCCTTTGGATTAGAGCAATATATGGTAAATTGAGAACCAGTCTGGTGTAGTGGTTAAGGCACCAAGCTAAAATTGGGAGACTGTGAGTTGTAGTCTTGCCTTAGGCATGAAGTAAGCTAGGTGACCTTGGGCCAGTCACTCCTTCTCAGCCCCAGGAAGCAGAAAATGGCAAGCCAGTTCCAAAGCCTTGCCAAGAAAACTGCAGGGCCTAGTCCAAGCAGTCACCAGGAGCCAACACTGACTCAAAGGCATGTGCACACGCACACACACAATGGTAAATAGAGTCAGAGGAACTAGAATGTCAGAAACAAAGATTTTGAATATAAGGCCATAGTTGAATGTGAAGACACTTTGCATATATAATGTTGGGTCCATAATATATACATTTACCTAGATTGGAAGACATGTAGGATACAAAAATTGGCTATTTTTTGTCCTTTTATAAAAGGCAGATATAACAGAGTTTTTGTGAAATTTCGAAACAGCCATAGTTCCTAAGAACTCTTGTTAATTGTCCTTTTGTGTGTTTGTGCGTGCATGCCTTTGAATCAGTGTTGACTCATGACAACTGCCTGGACTAGTCCCTGCAGCTTTCTTGGAAAGGTTTTTCAGAAGTGGCTTGCCCTTGCCTCCTTCCTAGGGCTGAGAGAGAATGACTGGCCCAAGGTCACCCAGCTGGCTTCATGCCCAAGGCAGGACTAGAATTCAGTCTCCCAGTTTCTAGCCTGATGCCTTAACCCCTACACCAAACTGGCTCTCTCTTAATTGTCCTAAGTAGTGAGAAAAGCAGATGTCTTTTTAAGCTGAATCTGAGCCTTCAAATCTGAATTGAACCTATCAAAGGTAGTGGGGATTATTATTGGGGGGGGTGTTAATCTATTTTTGTGGCTCTTCATTTAGGAAGCATAGTACAGCTGTAGAGGGCTCAGCTGAAGGCTAGGATCTGCATTAACTTTTTGGGAGGCAGCAAAAGTTGTGCTAAGGCAAGAGCAGCCACACCGCATAGATCTCTAGGGAGCTAACCAAATCAGCACTGATGGTGAAAAAAATGCCATAAACAAGAGAGTCACAGGATCTGGTGTGTTTGCTGTCTAATCACACCTAGAATGGTGTTAGAATAGTATCAAAGGAATGTTCCTGACATCTTTGGGGATCATATATTGAGATCTGCTTCTTGTCTTTTGCAGTACCTTTGCTTTTGCCTTTTTCCTGCACAAACAGGTGGGCAGACAGTAAGCACGACAGACTCTTCGACCAGCAATAGAGAGAGCGTCAAGTCTGAAGATGGTGATGATGAGGAACTTGCATACAGAGGGCCTTTCTGCGGCCGTGCCAGGGTTCACACTGACTTTACCCCCAGCCCTTATGATACAGATTCCCTTAAACTCAAGGTATCTTTCCTGAATTAATTGGCAAATTTGAATTCAGGGAGATGGCTTACAAAGCTACTATTGGAAAGGAAGCCTTCTCCTATATTCCCATACTTGGACCTGAGACCTGATGGACAGGGCTACCTATCCAAACCTCTTGATAGAACAGTTCCTAATTTTTAGGAAGATGCTAAATATCTTCCTTTTTTAGAAAGACTATCACTTTTACAAATGTTGATCAATATCTTTAAAGTGATTATCTGACTATTTTGAAAATGGCTATGGAACTATTTTGTTGTATTGTACCATTTGTGTATGCATTTCTTTCTTTCTTTAAATTGTTTTATATGGCTGCCCATCTCACTAATGTGACTATGGGTGGCTACCAAAGATTTAAAAATACAATATAAATACAATATAAAAATACATATCTAGACCATCTAAAACACAAAGTGGCTGCTGAAGACACCATATACCAACAATGTGGGCTCAATTACTCTCTTGATCCCCATGCCCGGGAAAACAGCCAAGTCTTCAAGGCTTTCCAAAAGATGAGCAGAGTCGGGGCTAACCGAACCTTGGGTGGTATGGTGTTCCAGAGAACAGGCATAGCTACAGAAAATGCACACTTCGTGGGCCCCACTAGATGACAAACACTGACTGATGGGACTTAGAACATATCCCTCTCACCCAACCTAATGGTACAGGTACAAATGATGGGAGTAAGGCTGTCCCTCAAATACCCTGTTCTCATACATACATATTGTCTCCCCTGCTCCCACTTTTTTCTGGGCAATTAATTATAAGAATCTTCATACAGCTTTGTAAAAGTCAATCTAAGTATTTATTTTTATAGAAAAGGTTCTGTAAAAGGCAGGAACATGAGTGTGGATCAGAAAATGAGCCAATAGGTTGCTTTTAGCTCCACTTACACATTTGACAGAAAATATTTTCAGACATGAATTGCTAGCACCCAAATACTTAGTCATAAAGATTCATGCCTAAGAAGATTAAAAAATCTTCTATTCAGGTATCAACTTTTTAAAAAATAGAAGTATGTTTTATGTACAGTTAAAATATTACAGAATTAAGAAGTGGACTGTGGAGTCTCTTCATGTCAAGAAAAAATAATTGAGCTGTCCTTTTACTTGCTTAGAGTGTCATACTTTCTTTAATAAGAGTTCCACAAGAGATTGTATACAATAACAGTTATCTGGATTGATTTAGTACATCCCTCATATGTATTCTTTCTTTTCTCAACTACAGAAGGGTGATATTATCGATATAATTAGCAAGCCTCCCATGGGTACCTGGATGGGTCTTCTGAACAACAAAGTTGGTACTTTCAAATTCATCTATGTGGATGTGTTAAATGAAGAAGAAGAGAAACCTAAAAGGCCCACAAGGAGGCGCCGAAAAGGAAGACTACCTCAGCCCAAATCTGTTGAGGATCTCCTCGATCGCATCAATTTAAAGGTCAGTTTCTATATTCTCCTATTTGTTGGGTCCTATAAGCAAGGATGGTTTGCTATCCTTGCCTATATAAGCAAAGATGCTTATCCTTCAGTACTTATCAGCTTCAGGTAGCCAGGTCAATGACATTGTTGGAATCAAAATATCCAGAGGCCACCAGGTTACTTACTTCCTGATGTGGGCAACACAGGAGCCCATATAACAAGGAAGGAAGTTAAGGTTAAACTTAATTCTCTGCAGATCACCTGCACTTCTAAAATTCTCCTGCATTCAAAATATGAGAGAAATGAAGAAACATGATTTCACTCACAGGAAGAACAAAGTGTGAAATTGTGACATTCCCTTGTATGGAGGTTTAAGTCTAGAGTTTGTTTATGCAAATGGGGTAAAGATGTTCTTATTTGAGTTCCCTTCTCATTGCTGAATTTAATTCACAGAGGCATGTGAAAATAGATTGAAACTCTGAGATAATTGAAGTGGAATCCATTTTTATATTTATGGAGTGCTCATTTGTCTACATTTATATTTTTGGTTTTAAAAATGAAGTGTGGTCATCAGTCCATGGAGAAATTTAACAATAAATATTATTTGAGCTATTGGATTTTGAGGTAATCAGGTCCTAGACCCTTTTTCTCAGGTTGCTTCAGGTGATACACAAATATTCCTTGGCCTTAGGACTGGAAACTTTTAACATGTAACTTGAGAGAAATTATCTACTTTATATAAGACTTAATTGGTCCAGCATTCAGACACAATAATGTCGATAAATAGTATATCATAGCATATCGAAACAGTAAATTGAATCTATCTTAACTGAATGTTGAAATAAATTAAACTTTAGTTGTAAAGGCCCATTGAGTCCAACTCATGTTCCCTGAAAACTTCCTATTGAACACATCCCTTGAAGGAGAGCTGACTGCCCCTACACATAGTTGGTTCCACTGTGTAATGGGCAGAATGAATAAGGAACAGGAGGAAGAGCCGCAACCAAGACAACAGTCAGATAAAAGAAATCTAAGTCCAGGCCAGATTTGTAACCTGAGTAAGCATCTCAGACAAGACCATACCTAGTTCTCATGAAGATAAAGAGAGGGAGGGGATAAATTGTAAGACTCGGTTACTATAACCTTATAATAGAAATAGTATAGCATGTGTGACTTTGGTTTCCTAGTCTGGTCCACCTTGGTGAGCTAACACACTGTCAAATACTGTTACTGTTTTTTTTCCTAACAGAATCTGCCTTCTTGTATTTTAGATCTCAGAATCTGCTTTTCTGTAAATTAAACATATTATTCCTAAACCTTGGGGTAATAAAAACAAGTTTGACCTTCTTCTGTGTGACATCCTTTCAGGTACTTGTCCAGTGTTACTATACCCCTCCCTGCTTCCAGTATTCTCTTCTCAAGACTAAACGATCTGAGTTCATTCAATCTTTCACCACAGGACTTAACGTTTTTCTAGGCCTCTTACCATCCTCACTTGACTTCTTCGAACCTGTTCCAGTTCATCTGAATCACTTTTCAAGCATAATGCCCAAAACTGGATATTTTACTGAAAGTGATATCTGACCAATGCAATAGAACTATTAGTTCCTGATTTGGAAACTATTATTTCTGCTGATGCAGCCTAAAACTGCATTTCCCTTTTTTGCAGTCACATCATAATCCTGACTCATACCCAGTTTGCAATCAACTACTCCTGCCTATTTTGAGCTCCTTTCCATTAGCTCCCATTACATAGAATCCTACTTAAACTTGCTTCTGAGTTCTTTAAAATGTACTTGTTGGACTATAGTTTCCCTTGAAGTCTAGTAATACATGACTCCCCCTTGTGTTCCTACTATTTCCACTTTCTCAACTAAAACTTCGGTATTAGTTACTGTCAGATCAAAAACAGATGGTCCTCTTGTGCCTTCCTCTATTATTTATTTAAATTTATTGGCCGCCCAACTCCAATGGACTCTACCATCTGAAGAAAAAAAGTTCTCAGAAAAATAAGTCACAAATACCCTGGAAGGGCCATTCTTGGCACAATTTGTCTCCTAGCACTCATTAGAGAAATTAAAACCTCCCAGTACTATGACGTCATGTCTTTTTGAAAGATGAGCAGTTTGCTTTTGGAAGGCAGTATGCATATCTTCATGGTTGGGCAGGTAATAGTATTTTATTTCTACCTCAATTTATTTTAACTCAGATGCTCTCTGTAGTATTGCCAAGTTCATTCATCTCATTTTTTTGAGCCTATATGAATATTTTTAACTCATTTTCTACTGCTTTTGTTTCTTTTGAATAAACTATATTGCTATATTCCTGTCATGGAAGTCAACCCAGCCAGTCTCCATTATACCTATCGAATCTCCATTATACCTATTAAATTTGCCTTCCTGTACTGAAAGTTCAAGTCATCTTGTTTTTTTCCTGTACTCTGATCATTAATGCATAGTTTTTAATATCCCTGTTGAAGTAGCATTCCTTCTTTTTAGAGTGCAGAAAACTTGATCTGAGGCCTTACTTAAGGGTTTTCCTCAACCCCCAGTCGATTCAGTTTAAAGCTCTCCTGCTTAGGCTCAACATGTTTCAGCCAAATACATTTTTACCAGCCCTTATGAGGTACAGCCCATTTCATGCCAGCAGTTGATTGTTCAGATAATGCAGTCATGGTCCTAGAAACCATCTGAATGGCTGGTGACTCATCTCTAGTATTCTAGTATCCCAGTCCTTCTACAGAGACCAAAGGGTGGATGTCCACATTACCTACATTGAAATCATCGATTCCAGATACAGTTAGGCCTGGATTAACTATAAGGATTTTATTTAATAAACATTTTAAATTCGTTCTGCCTCATGCTTAATATCAGATGGGTCGAAAAACTTCTTTCTGCTTTAATCCTTTTTCTGCTCTGCTATTAAGGTGAAGTAGCTTTTTAAAAGCAAGCTGATTTTAGAAGATTGGATTCTCAATTTAACAGCAAGAGCAGTGTGCACAATTTAGTGGATAATACTGCCAGTGGCTAAGTCTCTACAGATGTTCTGTGGTCGCATATTGTCTTTTCTTTGTATTTAGTATACTTGTTATTTTATATTGTCAATAATTCCATTTGTTTTCTCCCCTAAATTGCCTGACAAGCTATTTGTCATGGTTTTGTTTACAGAACCAATTATCAATGCATGGTTTTTAATTTACTTTTTCTTTAAAGATTCACTGCTTTGCTTTTGTTTTTGTTTAAATCCTCTTTGATGTTAAGACTCTGAAAGAGCCAGGTATAAATTAAGCTATTCAATGAAAAATAATTCTGTCTGTGCAGCAAGTATGGATGGACTGGGCCTCAGACTTTTGATGTAATCAAGAGTGGCTCCTTGAAACATCATTAAGGTGTGATCCCACCTAAAATTTTGACTGTAATCATTAAACAAAACAACAAATCATTAAACAAAATGAAGGTTTTGAGTGAGAGCAGCAGAATTCAGGAGGTATTAAAAGTTACTGCCTTTAGGAAGGCTGCAAGGATCAAACCTCCAAGGAAATAGATGGTAGGCCTTTTGAAAAAAGAATTCCAACATCGGATGAGACAATAACCCAACTGTGGAGCAGTGAAGGAAGGGTAAACTTTTTGAGAAGCTGTTACCTGTCTCCCCAAAGCCCTCTTACATTTTTTTATTGCCAGTAAAGCTACTTGAATAGAAGAGAGCAATTGCTAACAGCTGGGCTCCTGGCAAGAAAGATGTTTTTTTTATTACAGCAGCTGTCTAAAATAAATCCATAGTCTCCATTCTGAGCTATAATATGTGCAACTATTTCACTCTGGAGGTATCTCAGCAATCTTGCCCTAACTAAAACACACTCAGGTGGAACAGGCCCCAGCTACCCTCCTTTTTCCTTCTCCTCATTACCATCTTTGAAAGGTAATTCTTCATAAAAGGTAGACACTCTTGGTATGCAACAAAGGTCTCTTCATTTCTTGTTATATAATTTATTAAGTCAAAAGTTAAAATGGAGGAAATGCAAATATTTTTATGTTTCAAGTGAATAGGAGCATACTATGCATGATGTTTAAATAAAATATACGTTATTTTTGCTTTTGGCCTGACTGGATGTGCTTTCAAACTTTTACTGGTTTAAGAAAAATCAAGACTAGCTGCAGCCATCTCTCTGCATATAATATTTATATGTGACCAAACCATGTGTACTGATGCCTGCTGCCAATGAGGAAAGAACTAATGTCCTTGACTGACTGATTGATTGATTGCTATCAAATTGATGTCATAGATATTCTCCACATAGATATTCTCCACAACAATATGTCCCCAACTTGGTCCTTCAGATCTTCCAAAAGTGTACACATCACCATTGTGATTGAGTCCATCCATCTTGCTGCTGGTGGTTGTCCTTGTCTTCTCTTTCTTTCCACCTTTCCTAACATTTTCCAGAAAGCTAGATCTTTGCATAATGTGTCCAAAGTATGATAATTTTAGCTTTCAGTGATTTATGATTCAATGATCCATTTGCTTGTTTTATTTGTTTGTTTGTTTGATTTCTATGCCAATTTCAGCAAGTGACTCTGGGTGGCTTACAACAATAAAACTATAAAACAGTTAAAACAATTACAATTAAAACAATTAAAATACAAAATAAATACAAGATAAATATACATGGCTGCCAAGTAAGCAATGTATGGATGTTAATACAGCCAAGAGGCGGGACCATCCACACACTCAAGGCCCCAGGCCCGGGCACATAGCTGGTCTTCACGTCCTTACGAAAGGCCAACAGGGTTGGGGACATCCTAATTTCTGGAGGGAGAATGTTCCAGATGGCAGGTGCCATGGAAGGGAACTTCTAGTTCCCGCCGACACTCCCTGGCTGACAGGACCCGTAGCATACCCAACCTGCCAGATCGAATTGGACAGGTAGAAACAACTGGGAGAAGATGATCCCTTAGGTAACCTGGTCCCAAGCCATGAAGGGCTTTAGAGGTGACAACCAGCATGTTGAATTGCACCTGGAAGCACATCGGCAACCAATGCAGCTCACGTGGCAGTGGTGTTACGTGTAAAGTATCCGACACCATTTACTATATGTGCAGCTGCATTCTGCACCAGTTGAAGCTTCCGAATGCTCTTCAAGGGCAGCCCCTTGTAGAGCACATTACAGTAGTCCAGATGGGAGGTCACGAGGGCATGAGTGACTGTGAGCAAAGCCTCTCGGTCTAGGAATGAGTGCAGCTGGCACACAACCCAAATGTGTGCAAAGGTCCTCCTAGCCATGGCTGCCACCTGCTCTTCAAGCACAAGCTGTGAGTCTACGAGGATCCCCAGATTGCGCACTGGGTCCATCTGGGGCAGTGCAATTCCATCTAGGACCAAAGATGGAAAAACCTTACCACTGGAAGGCCCACAAACCCAAAGCCACTCAGTCTTGCTTGGGTTGAGTCAAAGCCCATTGCACCCCATCCAGGCCCTTACAGCCTCCAGGCACTGGATCAGGACATTCACGGCATCACTCAGGCGGTGAGTTTTCTTGTTTTCTTGGCTATCCATAGTTTTCTCAGGAATCTTCTCCAACACCAAAGTTAAAAAGTGTCAATCCTGTTTCCAACTTTCATTTTTATAGTGTGTCACAGGGAAAACTATTGCCTGCACTATTCTGGTCTTTGTAGGTAGAGACACACGCCAGCATCTGCATATCTTTTGTAAGGCCTTTATTGGTACTCTATGAAATGCTAGTCTGTGACATGTTTCTTGACCGCTGGTCTTTTTACTGTTGTTAGTCGATCTTAAAAGGCGGAAGCTGTCTTCCACTTCAATATTTTCATTGTCAGTTCTAAGGCTGGTTGCTGTACCAGTTGTCATTAGTTTGGTCTTCTTTGTAGTTAATCTTAGTCCTATTTTCTCACTCTCCTCCTTGATTTTCAGTACTAGACTTTATTTGCATTTTCAGCTATCAGAGTGTCATCACTGTAACACAGGTTATTGATGTTTCTTCCTCCAATTTTAAAACCACACTCATCTTCTTGCAGTCTAGCTCCCCACAATATTCATTCAGCATATGGTTTGAATAAATAAGGAGAGACTATAATAAATATGTCATTAAGTTCTACCAATACTATTTTAATGAAAGGCTTATGGAATAGTAGGCATAGCAGGCATTTCCTGGAAAAAGTGTATGGCAACCCACAACAGTGGTTGTTAAGCAAGTTGCATTAACAGAGCATTAACTGTGATAATGGAAATATTGAGATCAACATTTTTTGGTGGGAATACTTCTGGTTAGGCTTGGGTTTAGGAAGTGAAAGTGATGCTTTAGGGAAAGGCAACATGCAAATGACAGCATGAGTCTTTTTCTTCTTGGTATGCAGCAAGTTCCCTGTAGGCATGAGAGTATATAATTTACACATTGCAAGCACCAGTGTGTGCCATGAACTGGTTATATTTCAGATAAATTTAGAGCTCAAGGGGAAGCAGGTGGACCAGGATAGAAGAGAAAAAAATAAGTAAAGAGTGAAGATGGCAAGAACATTCACATCTGGAATTCACGAATGGGGGAGGGCATAGATGGAAGAAGTATTTGTATCGGTGATATTAGCCCCCAGTCAGATTCTTCTAAGGACAGCAGCACAGAAAGCCAGTAAAGGCTCTGACTTGAGGTTATTCAGGGTGGAATCACACAGTCTCTATTATGTGTTGAATGCAGAACTCAAGGAGTTAGCATATTAACTTCTTAGTCACTTCTTCCCTTGTATATTATTCCATCTGATGGATTATCTGCCAATGTGGCACATCCGTGAGGAAAATTTCACATTGGCACTGAAGTGTGTGACAGCTGTGTTGCAGAGGAATTCGTATAGGAATACAGCATACAAAATCCACCACAGTCAAAAGAGAGTGGAAGTTTGTATTGGCTGAGGGTGACATAAAGGAAGGGTATGTTTACCTTTACTACTGCATATCCTCTTTATAGCACCTAAAATGGTATGGCTCAAAATATTCCTTGTATACTTACAAATCAATATAATTATGATAGTAATCCAGCAATCAGTATTCACTGATTAGAAACAAAAAACTTGCAAAGTATACACTGCATTGAAAGTAGCATCTCTCTTTGACACAGGAGCACATGCCGACCTTTCTTTTCAATGGCTATGAAGACTTAGACACCTTCAAGCTCCTGGAAGAAGAAGATTTGGATGAGCTCAACATTCGGGATCCAGAGCACCGAGCTGTTCTCTTGACAGCGGTGGAGCTCCTACAGGAATATGACAGTGAGATAGATCTTCTTTTCCAGTACATAGCTACGGATCTGATACCTACTTGGGAGTTTGGAGACTCTAATTGTGAACCTCATAGATGTTGAAAATCATGGCTTGCAGGGAGCTAGAGAGAATATAGAATAATCATAAATGGTTTATAAGAAATAAGTGTCACTGTGCATCGGGAGACTTCCATAGAGGGTAAGGCGGCTTGTAACTAGAGAACCTGCCAAGGCAGGGCTTGTAAAGATCACTGGAGAAGAAGCCCCTGAATAAATTCTGAGCTGGAGAAGAATTCCCAGTTTTCCCCACAGCACCTGAAAATTTAATTTACATTAATTTAATTACACAGTAGCAGCATGAGCAAAAGCATCTTGTCCATAGGAAGCACAGAGAAGGAGGGTTCTGTTTTTCCAGCCTCCTGAATGCTCTGCTCCAGGGTGGAAAGACTGAGGAACCCCACGAGGGTTCCATTTGTAGACCTTGAATTTTAAGTTCAAACATATCCAGCAGTGGCTGTGTTGCAGCAAAACTGCTTAGCAACGATAGCTGAAAATCCCTTCATCTTCTCCCTCCTTTCTCACTGTCTTCTCAAGCTGAAGTACTCCAAGCTTTTGCTTATAACATGTTCTTTTACAGGTTGCTTGGTATAAAAGGGATTGTTTTCAATCTGTATAAATGCCACTTTCTCAGTTTTGCTATTACTGTCTTGTCCTCAAGGTAACAGTGACCAGTCGGGCTCCCAGGAGAAACTCCTTGTAGATGGCCAAGACCTCAGTGGATGTTCTCCCCGGGACTCAGGCTGCTATGAAAGCAGTGAAAACCTGGAGAATGGTAATCTCAGCTGCGCTCATTTGAACGGCATGCCTAATTCATTAGCTTCTAAAGGAGCACCAGATTCTGTTTCCAGGAACAGCACTTACAGAACTCCTTTTAGTGGTGATTTTGGCAGAGTTTTCATTGTCATAATGTAACAAAACAACCGTTGCAGTCCTAATTAGTGGAGACCCACTTAGTTTATGGGGTTTGTGCACTTTTCCAAGATTCTGAGCATTTCCCTGCAGTGCATATGAAACACTTCTTTTTCAGCTTTGCTTTTCGTAGTTGCTTTTTTAATATTCATGTAGTATAAAGGGCCCCACCCTTTTCCTGCATGCAAGCAGTGGTGAATGAAGTTTGCTCTGCTGGTGCAAAAGCATAATGAGGAAGTGCTTCAAGTGAAGATTTAACTCCTCTGCTTACAACAGGTTGAGGAAATTATTCCGAGCCATTTTCTAGGGAATAAGTTATTTGCTTGAAATGCACATGGCATCCTTCTGGGCTCAAAGCGCTGGGTTGCTGAGCTCCTACTGGAGCCTTTTATGTAAACTGCAGCATGTCAACTAGAAGGAAGCACTGACAGTCAGTAAAGTGAGAACCGCCTGCTGTGCACTATCCTAGTGATCACAGCTTCTCTCAGACACATGTAAATGGAATGCATCTCTTTCTGAACAACAGGCTTCAGCACAAGAAGTGGGTGGTATAATATAGAGAAGCATATTCTGGGTTTACCTAAAGTCACGTTGGTTCCCCCAAATCAATGCATATAATATCTGCCAGGGATCTGTTTGAATCCAAATACCACACTAATGCACAGAAAGTTTACAATTTAAGATTATAAGAGCATTTCAGTAATGTGTTTTAGGATCTTTTTGCCATTTTCTCCTTTTCTGCAGTCCAAATAAATACATTTATTGCCTACATTCATTTAGCTTTAGAATGGTTAAGCAGAAGCTGTATCAAGTGCAGGAGTTTTGTTTTACTGTGTCTAATTTGCCTGTCCCTCCACATCTCCAGCTCTGGGAAATTTCCAGTTGAGCAACTGAAAATTCTCTCCTGAGATAACCCTTTCAGGTTCAGGGAAATGTCAAATGAACTGAGAGAAGGATTAAACTGGCCCTTTTCATATACTGTGGTCCTGATTGCTATTGAAAGTTTAAAACTTAGACAAACTGCAACAGTACAGTTAACATCACATTATCCTCGATGTTTTGTTTCCCTACATCTACATCAAAGATAAATAATGAAGCATGGGTATTTGGGAGGGACAAGGGCGGAGCAGATGATGATACAAGTATTGTGATGCCAGTGACAGTGCATTTGCATCAGGCGTGGTGCAGGTGCTAAGTTGAGTCCCATGCTCAGTGACTTCATCATTTTGAAATCATTGCATTTTGCTGACAGACACCGCTGAGTAAAGACTTGCTACTAATTGTGCAATATAAAGAGCTACGTCTTAAGCAAGAGATAGTAGCTTTTGTTGTTCTCCCAGAATCAAAGTGCTAGGTATTATTTCCATTCTTCCAGTTGTTGCTGTTTTTTCCTAACTCTGTAAATGATCAGTTCTTACATGTGTCACTTGCCCTGTTACACATTCAGAATGAAAATTGGATCCTCCTCTGGATGCAACATAGGAACATTTGCAAGGTACCCTAATACTGTAACAAAAGGTACCTTTCAAGGTTGATACAACCTTAAGGTATTCATTGGATGACTTGCTTCCATTGACAGTTTTTCTTTTGGGCTGATACAGAATATCCTCTCCATGGTATTTCTATCTGTGCTTTATAGATACCACTTCTAACATGATCAAGAAATGGTGTAAAATCTACAGCCATGCTTTATTTTAAAGTGAAGCAGGAATGCAGGAATTTGCTGTGGTTTCCCTAGTATGTGAAATACTATTTTCCATAACTGTTCTGTGCTGTAATTTCTAGGATTTCATTGCAAACAGAGATCAAATACATACTGATTCCTAACTTGTGATAGAAGGCAGTATCTGTGGCTTCCCTGTGGTTCCTGGGATTGTCATCTCACTGTGTGAAGAAACAGTTCTTTGAGTTCATCTTCATTTGCCTTAACACCTCTCTTATTTTCTACCATACAAAATGCTTTTAATGTTCAAATGATCTATGCACTGTGAATAAGAAAGTAAAACAGCTGTGCAACTATTGTCAGAGCTGGGGGATAATAAATATATTTCCTATTAGTAGTAACAGTAAACAGTATTACTAGACCATCCTACCTAAATGGTTCAGGGTGATTTACATTAAAATTTAAACCATTTTGTACATTAAAACAAAATAACATGGGATGAGCAACATTACATTCATATTAAAGCCATTTAAAACTCATTGTTATTAAAAGCCAAGCTTACTCTTTCAAAGGCCTGCAAAGAAAGTAGAATCCTGAAATTACCCAGGAACGCATTCCATCTGTTAGGAGTGATGATAGAGCAGGCTCAGCACCAAGTTGCCACCAGATAAGCCGGTGGCATCTAAAGGTGGAGTATTCTGTCAATACTAATGAGCTGTAAGAAAGTTTTCCTAACATTTGCCTGTTTCCTATGTAGCATTCCAAGATATATGGTTTTCTTCTACAGAAGTTGGGCTCAGAAGTATTTTAAAATGGATATTAACAGATTCTATAAATTAAATTTCCATCTGTCTCATGATGGATTTTGTTTTATGGATCATACCCTAAAACTCTGAAGAAATCTGTAATTTTCCCACTGATTTCAATAATACTTCATTTATGAAAATGAAAAAAAAAAGCCAACCCATACATAAAAGCCCACGTTTCCAGTAAGTATGATTTCTTTCAAAGATATACTTCTTTTATAAACATGTAATGTTTATTTCGTTTTGTTTCAGCTAAAATGCGACAGCCTTGTCTCCTGCCCTCAAAATTAGCCAGTGAATACAGTTTTAAGGATTTCCACCAAAACCCACTGGTGAGTTTTCCAAAACTACCCTTAACTAAATCAACAAAAGCTTTTCAACAAGAAGAGAAGACCCAGTTCAGCTGTGTGCATCAAATTTCAAAAAGCTGTCTCAAGCCCCCAGCAGCCATGGGCCTCAAGAAGAAAGGCAGAAGTTTGCCAATTGGTATCTATCGAAGCTGGGAGATTTTAGAAAGTACCCCCAGTATGCCCGTGTGGCCAAGATCCCATTCTCTTGGAGATCTTCATGGAAACATTGGCACTGATAATATAAAATCAGTGAATACCTTACCTCTGGATTCAACAAAAAAGTCAACTGATTCTGAAGATGGTGAGCAGATGATAAAACTGTTGATGGCTAATCAAAGAAAAGGGGTTGTTGATGCACTTAAGGGGAAAAAAAGGGAATTCCACTTCTCGGCAACCATGCCTTCTGCTAGAATGCTTCCTCGGTGTTTGACTCAGAACTGTGATATTCAGACACCTTCACTTTCATATGGTATGACCTGGACTCCCTTTGAAAGTTGTAAAAAAGGCACCCTTGATCTTGGAAGAGCTAATCGTTCTATCTCCAAAGAGAATATGGAAACTGATCAGAAGGACGTGGGTGAAGCAAAAATACAACCAAAAGCATCTTCACAGCCACCACCAGTCCCTGCAAAAAAAAACAGAGAGCGCATTTCTAATGGACACTGTCATCTCCCCTCAGCTCTTTCTTGTTCAGATGTACCGTCTTTGCCAGCAAAAAAACATAACCCGCCTGGCTCCTCCAGTTCCCATGAATTGACTGCATGCAGAACATTTCCTGATCAGGAACCCAAAAGTCCTTCCAGCATAAGGCCTCCTTGGCTGTCAGACCTTCCAGAAACAGCTAGTGTCCAGCAACATGTGCTAAAGCTAGATCCTTCTTCAGTAAGGAAGATATCCTGTAATAGAGGACTGGATCTTGAAATGTTGATAGAAAACAAGCTGCAGTCTGAAGATATCGATCTTACAGAGGACCCATATTCTGATAAGGTACTGGAAGGTTAAACATTTTGTAACATTCATTCTTTTGAATGCCTGTTCAATTCTTTTTGCTTTTAGAGTGTCTTTTATCATATCCCAAATGCATCCATATATTTTAGCAGTCATATGTAGGCATACACTGTTCCATGTAGTGAGCAAGCCAATTGGCAGATCTGTATAGTGTACTAATCAATTTTCACCATTCTACTGAAAGTTTTTCTTTTTGAATATCAGTAATTATCAATGTGGGAACTACTGTATACCAATAATGTTACAGAAGTTACAAATCCTAACTCTGATGTAGTTTCCATGTGATGAACATAATCTGTATGGCAGCAAAGGCTAATTTTACATACTCATGGACAATATACTGTAGATAGTGGCTACCACTAAAGGCCACTATCTATACAGGATTGCCCATGAGTATGTAAAATTAGCCTTTGCCAAAGCAACAAATCATACTCATTTTTATATTACTTGGATTGGGCTCAATCAAGCAAAATTAGGGACATCTCTTTTTTGGTGCCTTCAAGTCAGCGTTGATTCCTGATGACTGCCAGGACAAGTCCCTGCAAATCTTTTCTTGGCAAGATTTCAGAAGTGGTTTACCATTTCCTGCTTCCTAGGGCTGAGAGAGAAAGTTTCGCCCAAGGTCACCCAGCTGGCTTTGTGCCTACGGTGGGACTAGAACTCACAGTCTCCCAGTTTCTAGCTGGGTGCCTTAACCACTCCACCAATCTGGCTCTCTAGGGACATCTTAGTTCCATCAATTTTAGTGACAAAGTTTGCATATTGAACTCTGCCTTTTTAAAGAGCTTTAATTTTGGTAGGTGAGGCTCTTTACACCAATGATATCCTCAAGATCAGCCTTCCCCAATACGATGCCTTTCAGGTCTCTTGGGTTTAACACTCATAAACCCGATCTACATTGGAAATTATGGGAAATACATTTGGAGAGCAACAGATTAGGGAAGCCTGCTTAAAATATTTCATTTCAAAACCAGCACAAGGATGACATAGCAAAGTAAGTCTCCCAATAATTTTCTTAAGGCTTGTTAAGAAATAGTTTTACTACCTGATAATTCACAGAAAACCCTTATACAAACTACTGAAAAAAAAATCAAACCGTAAATATAGATGTGCATCTGAAAAGAATAGCTGCCAGTCTAAGCTTCTTACAGTTTCTTAAGGAACCATTACTTAATACCTGAAGGAACACTTTGATTAACTAGAATGTTGCTCATTTCATTATAACTTGGATCTCCATCTGAAAATCTGCAGCATGGCCGTTGTGGGATTCCTGAGCCTTTGGTGCAAAGATACGCTGAAGACTTAGATCAGCCTGAAAAGGATGTTGCTACGAACCTGGACCAAATACGGGTGAAGCAGCTGAGAAAGCAGCACCGTATGGCAGTAAGTCTGCATTAAATGCCCTGTGGCAAGTTCAAGGGCCTGTGACAAAAGCAAAGAAAAACTGAGTTTTTTTGTTATTTTGTCACTTCTAATTGCAGGTTGGAAAAAATATACCTTGAATAGGTTGCGCATTAGAAGATGATCAGCGTTATATTCTCATGTTTAAAAAACTCACATATAAAACTAGCCTTATGTTTGGTTTCTTGGCAATGGTGACAACCACCAACCTCTCCAGTGCTAGTGAAAGACTGATAGGAAAGATACTGGCAACTGTCTCACTGTCCTTGACAGATGATGGAATCTTTGATTACATGTACCTATCAATCAGTGTCCTCCACCAGCACTGAGTTAGCTGCACAGTATTTGCTCCCAATATATCTCTGGCACCCTTGCATTAAAAGACTTCTTGATAATGTTTTCTATTTTTTAATGTGCTGCTTCCACATGGGCTGTTAGAAGCTGATGCCATGAAGCAGATGACCATTTAGTGTGAAATTCCAGGTGACCGTTCACTATAAGCATACAAGAATTTGGGTGTGTACTTTTGCATTATTTACTTTAAGGAAGGCATTACTGAAGTCACCAGAAAGAACTCTGAAAAAAATTATTCAAAGAATAATTAATTTAGTGCTCTCACCATGCCAGTTCCCCAAGGGAAAAACTGAAGTATGTTCTCACATTCTCTCACATGAAGTAAATATGTATTTAACTTGAATTCAGTTAAGTCCAGCAGCTTCTTTATATTGTACATGGAACAAATTGCTGTTACTTTTTTTTCAAACTAGAGAAAAAGCCAAACAACTGGTTGAATTCTCTTTGCTTTTGCTACAGATTCCAAGTGGTGGCCTCACTGAAATTTGCCGAAAACCTGTATCCCCTGGAAACATCTCTTCCATAACCGATTGGCTGGTTTCTGTTGGCCTGCCAATGTACTCAGTCTCTCTCAGAGCTGCAGGAATCAATGACTTAAGTAAAGTGCCTTCTCTATCACAAACTTCGCTTCACGAGGCCGGCATCACTGAAGAGAGGCATATAAGCAAGCTTTTAGCAGCAGCGAGACTTTTGAACCCAGAGACAATTTAACCCATTCTGGAATATAGTATCTCTCTGTTGGAAAACCTACCATTTCTTTTAAAAGCAGTTTCATCATTAATTGCCCCAGAACCAAGCAAATCTGGTCCTTGAGAAGGCTGGAGATCTTTGAAGTTCCATCCCTGCTTTGCATAAAACTGTAGCATCGGCTCTCCACAATAGAGAAGTGGTATCATCTGATTTTTCCTCAAAGAAAAGGCACAACAAATTATTTTAGTTTGCTAAGGACTTGTAGGCTTGCTTTTGGCCATTACAAAAAAGAGCTATTCCTACATTCTTGAAAATTCAACAAGAACAACAGCAAACATCTACAGTTTTTCTCCCAGGAATGAGAGGAGGTAGTAGATAGTAGCAAATAGATTTTGTTTTTTAATCCGTTCAATTGTGTCCGATTCTCTGAGTCCCTACAGTTTTCTTGGCAAGTTTTTTCAGAAGTGGTTTGCCATTGCCTCCTTCCTGGAGCTGAGAGAAAGTGACTGGCCCAAGGTCATCCAGTGGGCTTTGTGCTTAAGCCAGGACTAGAACTCACAGTCTCCTGGTTTCTAGCCTGATGCCTTCGCCATTACACCAAACTGGCTCTAGCCTCTAGATCAGTGTTTCTCAACCTTGGCAACTTTAAGATGTGTGGCTGGGGAATTCTGGGAGTTGATGCCCACACATCTTAAAGTTGCCAAGGTTGAGAAACCCCGATCTAAATACTTTGGTTCTATTCAAAGGCTAAAGTGTAGCTAACTGACCATTAAGGATTTTTAGCCCTAAACATACATTCAAATTTATGTATCCTACTGATACATAATTACGAACAAATGTATTAAGGATTAAATCTCTAACAGAGGTTCTTTCCTCATCCTTTCCATTTCAGCTATTTATATAAAAATATATTAACAAAGCTCTACCTTCCCAGCATAGCTTCCCAGATGGCAGAACTGGAGGACAGAGCTGAGGAGCATACAGCTTTCAAGCTTCCCTACAAAGAGAAAATGAGGCATAGACCAATAGCTGATGGCCACAGATTCCCATCTGACTGTAGCTAGGCCAGAGTTCCAGAGCAGGTATAGCTTATAGCTTATCTTCATTGCAACTTACCAATTTTTTTAAAGCTCCTTCTTTGTTTAGAATAAAGTCGATTTTTTAAAGTTTTGTTTAGCAACCAGTTTTAATTTGCCTTAAAATGCTTTTGAGCAGTTTACTTACCAGCCTCCAGGTTCACAAGACCTTTCGTTGTTGCAGTTTTAATTTAGCAACAGACTTTTAGTCTAAAGATTTGCTGTATCTCGTAACATCTTTTGTAAAGTTGCTGTTTTTGAAATCACAGACTTTAGTTCTCAGGCTAACAGGATGTTTATAGCAGTTAATGTTGGTTGGCATTACTAAAAGGCTGAAAGATATTTTGCCTTTTGTATGTACATAAATATATAAATATGATTAAAAATGCTTCTCCATGTTAATTGCAATTTTGTGTACTGTGATGCATTGTTGTTCAGTTTGCTGTAGCTTTGACTTGGTATCCTGACTATATCAGTGGGACTTTGGTTTCTCCTTCTGCCCCAGAAGAAAAGGTTACTGACTGAATAAGCAAAATACCACCCATCTCCTAGAGAATCAGAAAAAGAATTCTATTTCAGTTTTTTGTTGGGGGGGGCTCAAGCTGTAATTCCTGTAAGAGTAGATAAAACACGTCTATCGCTAGGTGTTGAAATGACTTACTAGAATGGGCTGCTAGAGCAAACTGGTTTTGTTTTTTTCTTTATGGTACCATGTTCTTGTTTACTAAAACAATTAAACTATACAGTGTAAAATCTCTTTCTTGTTTCTGTGAATACAGATAAACTTTATTTTTGTACATGATTGGACATGTTGTATACCAAATAAGCTTGACACTTCGATTGTCCAGTAGTATCTACTAACTATTAACTAGCTACAATAATGAAGGTTTTTCAGGATAAGTAATGCCCCAATAGTTTGAAGATGCCATGGACTCAATCTGAGCTTGGGAAGGTGAAGCCCAATTTCACGTAGGTTCTCATCACCTCTCTGTGCCTCCCTTTGCATTACCTCTAAAAAGGAAATCGTTTTACAACTTCAAAAGTGCAATATTCAGCTTAGAGCATTTCTGCGAAGTGTAATATTGCCTTTCCAAAAACTCTTTCTCACCAGGTACCTTTCTGCTTTCTTCTTCCTTTAAGGTATCAGGTATCTGAGGAATTTTACTAAAAACAAAAACTCACCTCTCCAACCTTCACCTATTTTATTCGTTTACTCTGACAAGCACAAAAGTGATTAAAGATTTCTGCTCACTAAAGAAAAAAAGAATTAAGAAAAGGATATAAACAATGCCACTATGGATTCATGTTTACAGAATTACAGAATGAAAAAATTCAATATTTTATACATCTCAAGAAATACATTCATTAGGAAGGAAACAGTTTGTTAAACTAAGATCAGAGGTTTTTAGACACCATTCATACACAAATCCAACGCTAGTTTTGTTGATAATTGCTATATACTGTTTTAAAATAATTTTATTGTGTTTAATCTTTTGTTTCTCACACACACGCACATATATACCCAATTCTTATGTATAAGAATTACATATTATTATAGTATACAACTGACGCAACTGCTGACCATTTCCCCATTATTCATATTGATTCTGAAAAAACATTAAATAATTTAGTATTTCAGGTTGCAGAGGAATTCTAAGTAATACAAAAACCCCTAGGTTGGAAACGGTCAACATTAAGCTAGACTCTTGTATTGATCTTCTACAGACAAGTAAGGCCATTTTAATATCCATGGAGGATGGTTTTTAACCAGCAATTAATCAAAGAGTCAGCAGGACATGCTTCATGGTCCTCCTGAGTATTGTTCTAATTATAAGTTTGCCTTCCGGTGCAAGTGATAATGCTGTAAATAAAGATGCTAGAGCACAAATCCTCATTAATCTTATTTATGCAAACTGTAGTGCAGCAATAAAGGTCAGTTCACCAAGTCATAGCTGTACATATGTATTGTATTATTTTTAAGCAACATATTTTGTCCATGCTAAACCCTAACTGCTATCTCTCTTTGGGAATAAAAAAAAAATAAGCAAATTATGTAACAACTAACAAAAGTTGCACTTTCTGTATATGAATCAATATTTAAATAACTTATTTTTCTCCCATTTACTGTTCTTAAATAATGTAAGTAGATGTAATATACCAGCATCAATATGTTCTTGCAATCTGCTTCCATTGGAGAAAGTTGTATAAAAAGAAAAAAAAATCTTACGAATGTGTATAGATTACTGTGCTGTTTTACTTAGAGAAAAAGAAGCAACAAAATGACTTTTCTGTGTATGAAAACAATTCTATAATTATGTTCTGTTGTTCAAAGAAAAATAAAATTCATGTTCATATATATCTTTTTAATGTTCTTTTACACACTGCAATAAAAATTGAATTGAATTGAAACAGTAAGACAGAAAGAAGGCTAGAATTTTGCAGAAGTGATAAGTTCCAAAGAGTTGTCAATTTGCAAATAATACAATACATGGTGGAAAAATATGTATTTCTAACAGCTACCTATGATCGCACTAATTTATACACTGATCAGATTGAGTATATCAACTGCCATTTTTGCTATTATTTTGAAAATTCCTCTAGGCTGCTAATCTTATTTATAATATCTTCTAATACTTATAAATACTCAAGATGGCTTCCTATGAAAGAAGACCTCACAATAAAACCTGAATATAAGGACAAAATATAGCCAGTTGCAATGAAATACAAAAGTTCAGAGGCAGATTAAACTTCAGGAACTTTATGAGGCAAAGCCTTTATACGTAGACCTCACTTAACGACTGCCCTGTTTACTGACAGTTTGAAGTTACAACAGCATTGAAAAAGTAACTTTATGGTCAGTCCTTGCACTTATGACTGTCACGGTGTCCCTGCAGTCACGTGATTGAAATTCAGGCACTTTGCAACCAGAGCGCATTTTTGACCATTGTAGCGTCCCATGGTCACATGATTGACATTTGTGCATTTCACAGCCAGCTTCTGACAAGTAGAGTCAATGAAGAAGCTGGCAGTAAAATCGCAAGTCGTGGTCATGTGATGACTTGCTTAATGACCATGGGTGATTCACTTAACAGCCATAGTGGAACTGACATTGTAAGTCTGGTGCAGTCACGTGGTTCTCTTAGTGACCATGTCACTTGGCGATGGAGTTGCTGGCCCCAATTGTGGTCTCTAAGCAAGGATTACCCATACTAAGCGGTAGAACATAAGATGGGGACAACCACCTATCTAGTAGGGTGTCTGATAGTTGAAGAACAGACTCTTAGAAAAGTCCCACTTTCAGACAAACAAATCTCTCTTTCAGATTGAGGTAGCTGTTGGGCAGCCACTTCTCAAACTTATCAATAACAAAAATGGAAGAAATCAGCAGACATTGTGAGCATTCTTCCTTTGCAAAGTTAGATTGGCATCCATCTTCATCACTGAGTCAGCAGTTCATTCCGGCAAATGGAAAGAGGGCATTCCCTGCAGGCATTGTTATACTTAAGATACAGCCACAGGCTGCATTTAAGCTACTTTTCGGTAACAAAATAGAAATAAAAACCAGCATGACCGCAACAGTCAATTCTATATTCTTTTAACAGGAGAGAGTTATGCCTTCTGAAAGGGCTGTAGCAGGGGTGGTTTTGGAAGCTTGTCAAGATGGAGGCATTTTCTATTCCCCCTGTGACGATATGCACATGCTAAATTCTAACCAAAATCACTAATGTGGACTTTATATATCCAAAAACAAGGAGATTGCTTTCTGCAAACCATCTGCAAACCATCCCAGTCCAAAAAAACAAGACACAAGTTTAGAGTAAAAAACTAGTTGTTTTCATTTCCAAAGGACAAAAAGTTCAGGAAATTTTCAAAATACATCTTTGTATTTATTAACATGCCATGTTATAATTAGTTTGTCAAACATTAGTAATTATGAATATTCTGTTTCTGTGTTCCAGGCTAACAGAACTAACTATCTTAATGAGCTTGGTTCCTTTCCAGCAACTTTGATATAATCCAGATGACCACCACCACCACCACCACCATTTTTTAATATGTAGAATCTACTCAATAGTTGGCTAACCAGAAATTGCTATGAAAAAATATAAGTTCAGAATTTCAGCAAAGTGTTATTACTGTAGGCTTCATGACTCCAGACTGTCCAGTTTCCAGTCTATTCCAAATAGTTAAAACATAATCCAACGGGTGAATAGTGGTCCAAGATGTGACAAAGTTGAATGAAATGTGGGTCTTGTTTGGAAGAGAATATCCTGAATCCCAAGGGAATGTCTCATAGCACAGCCCTCTTTCAGGCATTTTTTTTAAAATACTACCCTTAATAAGGCAAATCTTTTTCTGTGAAAGTTCTAAAATTGCAATGGATTAAACAATATGAAAAGAAGTAAGTCAGCCATGGGCAGAATCATTATATGAGATAGGTGGCCATATAAGTCTTGTAAATTTTAAAAAAAAATGTCTTGTGCGAGCTAAAGTCCTCACAGATGTTGGCACTGACCAGATTTGTTTTAAACATTTAAACATTCTATTAATTGAAAAGAAATTAAAATGAGAAACTGGACTGCTGCAGTGATCTTTATTTTCAAAAATACCTCTAAGCCCCATATGTGCCTCATTGGGTATTCTTAAAAAATAAAATAAAAAATGAGGGAGCATAAAAATAACTGTGTATGAATAAATAAACAAATAAATAAAATGACAAGTGGCTGGAGCCTAGCCTCAGAAAACCTGCTCATACACATAGAGGAAATAAGACAAAAGATGGGGCATTGAGGACAGTCTTGAAGGCCAGAGGGAATGGTGAGGTGCAACATTTTCAGGCCGCTCTTTACTGTTTTGTGAATACAGTACCATTCTATTCCTAGACCTCTTATACAAGTTAATTTCAGTACCAAGAGAATGCCTATTGTTTTTCTTTATTAGTCAGCAAAAGCAACTTATCTACCCCTTCATTTCTGGATCCAGGCTTACCAAACATGGCATATAATATCCAGACAGGTTGGAGCAATGCCAATATGATTTTTTTTTTCTATTTAAGTTCTGTGTTAAGCATTGCCTTAGCTGAAAATTATGAAAAAGTATCTGCTGATGTGTTTTCAACCAATGGGAAGATCTCTTAGATAACATTTAGCTGGACTTAGTGAACATAAAGGACAAATGAAATAACTGCACTAAGAGCCAATAAATAATTAAATCTAAATGCACTACAAATTAGCTAAGAGCTGGTTTGGAACAAAAATAGAATCTATTTAATTCTTGTAGGAATTAAAATGTGACACCAGGAAGAATCGGTGACATTGCATATATATATACACACATACATACACCTATATTGTTTTAGATTAGACTTTCAAAAAACAGTAGTGATTCTTTTCAATTCTGAGTACTTACTTAAAGGCAAACTCTGCCACAGCAATTCTGGCAGACAAGGCTTCAGTTCATTTTGACCTATAAGTCCATTTGCAGTATGATTCACACTTGCTTGTATTTTTCTGCCTCTAACTTTGAGACTTCTCAAATCATCCTGTGGGGTTTATTTTATTTTATTTACTTATGAAGAACCTTTCATGAAATGGGTAACACTAGCATTTAAAAATGTATTTAAATGCATTTCAATTTATTTGGCTCCAGACTGAAAACCTCTGTCCTGAGATGGTGAGAAATGGAGTTTTCTGGCTTTAATAAGCTTGCATTGTGCTGGAGCCAGTATCTTGGCTTTACCAATTTATTTATTTGATTTCAGAGTTTAATTTTACACACACCTTTGTAACGAGGGGGAGCCCAAGTTATTTTAAGTTAATATTTAAGGGGAAAAGGTGTTAAATTAAACAAATAGACCAAGAACATTTGGCCTCTTCTTTAGGATAAGTGATAAGTTCTAGTGTCATTCAGCTTTGCAACTTCAAGAGCCAATGAAAAATGTAATGACATAAGAAAGGAAATATTAAGTAAATATAAATAATACTGCTTACTTTATATGCATGGAAGTATCTTCTAATGGTAACTTAAGAGTTGGTAACTTCCAACTGTTTCAATTAACTATTTTAGCCATAACTCAAATGACTCTGTAGCGCACATATCAAAGATAGCTAGATATGCACCAGAAGAACTGCAAAATACTTCAGCTTTAAATTGGCAACATTCTCTGTGTGCACTTTTTAAAATTAACTAAACTACCATTCACTGGGAATGTCAGTGGTGCACGCTCCACTGAAGTGAATGATGTGAGCTCTGCAAAGCCTTTCAATGGGACTTTTGTGCATGGTAATTTTCTGGTTGCTTATGCCTTTGCACTTAAACTTCTTCGCTGGTTCTCTTGTGCTAGTCTCATGCTAATCCTCAAGCCTCAGCTGATGGCAGCACTTGATTGATCTGCTCTGGATTCAGAAGTTAAGCAGGGTCAAACATGTTAGCATTTGGATGGAGACCATTAGGGAATCTCAAGGCTGTAGACTAGACTGAGAAAGCAATGGCAGAACCATTTCCATTCTGTTGCAGAGGAAACAGCATGGCTGTTGCTGGGCAGTCACCAAGACTCATGTTAAATTGAGGGCATCTTTGCCATTTTACTCTACTTTTCTAAACTGCCTTAAAGTTGTTAGTATGTCTTCTCCTGCAAAACTGTCACTTTAGTAAGGTTATAACTTTGTTCTCTTTGGTGCCAGACATATAATACTTTTATTCTCCCAGGTCTCAGAATGTTAACTTTTAATGATGCTGTTTAATTAAACTTGTTTCTGCTGTTTTATGGCTGTTTTAAATATTTTAATTAGTTTTTGTTTTATTATGTTATGTTGCAGCTTTTAATTTAGTTTATCGTGGTTCTAAGCCACCCTGAAAAAATATTTGTTTCAGAGAGCAGCGTATAGATTGTGAAAATAAAAAATTCAGCATCCTACTCCAAGTAGCTTTCCAAATTACAGAAGTTAAGATAGGAAACAGGACCTGCAGGCATCCTCTTTACTAGGCAAAAAATCAGGAGTCTGGTAACATCTTTTCCAACTAACACATTGTATTTAAAGGCATACAAGTAATCCTGGAGTTATGACGGCAGTTGGGACCAGGATTGCTGTAGCTAAGTGATGTGGTTGTAAAGCATGACATCATGTGACTGCATCGCTTACTGACAGCAATCCCAGCAGTTCCAGTTGCCGTCGTAACCCCAGGACACACAGGAAGAGGCGGGAGTCCCAGTTAAGAAGTGGGGGATGGGGATATGCAGGTGCTGCAGGGTATGTGTGCCACAGGTGGGCGCTAGGGAGCATGGGGGGATTGGTGGGGGCCATGGGTGGGTCGGTGGAGGCTGCAGGTGGGCTGCGCTACAGAGTGTGGGTGGGCAGAGGGTGCTACAGAGTACAGGATCCCTGGGATCTCATACTTCATAGTGGGCTCCTCACTAGGGGAAAAAGCAGTGAGAGCGATTTACTAGGATGACTTGCGACCTTCCCTCCCAGCTTCCTCATTGACTTTGCTTGTGGGAAGCCCACAGGGAGGTGATCACGTGATGGAGCTCCCTGCAACATTATAATCGCGAGCCAGTTACTTAAGCGCCCAGATTGCGATCACATGACTGTGGGGGCGCTGTGATGGCTGGAACTTCGAGGACCGGTTGTAAATCCATTGTGAATGGTTGCTGAACAAGCAGACATATGCCAAGGACTACCTGTAAGTTTTTGTGAGCTGCCTTTGACAAAATGAGCTGCAGCTCACAAAAGCTTATCCCTTTTAATAAAATTCATTAGTTGGAAAAGGTGCTACCAGACTCTTGCTGTTTTGCCACCAAAGATAAACATGGCTCTCCTCGCACCTCTGTGCAAAGGCTACCAAAATCCAGATGACCACTAGTTAAGTTTTCATACCTCTTTGCTGCCAGCTGAGCTCCATACCATCTCAGGTATGCTAGCTACACTTCATAGAATGCTATACCCAGAAATATTTCCAGGGCCCCTTTCTCTTTCTGATACTAGAGAAGAACTATAGTCTTCTCCCAATATTTTCATGTTACACAACTCCTATAGCTTTACTGAAATAAAATGTATTTGGCCAAAAAAAGTTGCTCAGCAGGACTTTGCCTGCCTGCTAAAAAGTTTGTCACTGAAAATATGCTTCTTGATCCTATTTGCTCAAAACTAATATAATTAAATTTTAACTACCCATCAATAATATCCTTCCAAAGATTCAACACAAGCCTCTGTTTAATTTAGAATGTATAGAAGATAGAATGGATCATCTTATCATAGCCTTATGATAGGGCTTCCATAACTGGCCTACAGAAATCCAGACAACCACCAGAAATTGCAAATAGATTCAGAAAACCCCTACTCTCTGCTGCTATCTGGTGGCCATCTGGAGTTGTGAGGCCCCAGATACTGTCGCCCAACTTGTGCCTTGTTGCAAGCTCTCCAGACGGAACCTCACAAGCAGTAGTACACAACTTTCCAACTTACCAATGGCTTTTGCCATATAGACTTGTGCTGTATGAGAACAAATTTACTTCTTCAGTAGGTAAAAGTGCTTGGGAAGCTCTGAAAAATAGCATCAGACAGACGAGAAGGCAAGTCGTGCCTAATACATGCTATTACTACCACTTTCCACTCTTTTTGTAATAGATAATTTCTCTGTTTATCATTGACATTTTAAGTAAATCCAGACAGCTCAAAGCACTTCACAAATATTATTTTTACCATCCTTTCAGTAGGTCTTTTAAGATAGGCCAGTTTTGACTAAAGTCCCATTTCTCCCATTACAACTACCTCAAAACTGACTCAGACTGCTAAAAGGCTGGTGTCAAAATTGTGTCGTGTTTTGTTCCCTATTCTCTGAAAATTGCTTAGCGCTATTTTGCAATGTGAGAGTCTAATTCTTAGGAACTCATATGAAGTTATGATTGGTTGCTTCAAAGCCACAAACCAACACTTTAACTTTCTATCCATTTATACTTCTCTGTTCATAACTTTAGAAATTCTATTATGTTCATTTACCATAAGACCGACAAGAGCCAGTCTGGTGTAGTGGTGAAGGCACCAGGCTAGAAACTGGGAGACCGTGAGTTCTAGTCCCACCTTAGGCACAAAGCCAGATGGGTGACCTTGGGCCAGTCACTCTCTTTCAGCTCTAGGAAGGAGGCAATGGCAAACTATTTCTGAAAAAACCTTGCCAAGAAAATTGCAGGGACCTGTCCAGGCAATCTCTGAGAATCGGGCATGACTGAACAGGGTGGGGTGGAGAAACACCTTAAGACCTATAGGAGGACTATTTTGGGTAGCAAAGCTGGGGAATTTACACCTATGTAACAACTATCAGAAAAGTTTATGATCTTTAAATCAGAACATCTGCTAATGCTCCATCCTAAGTTGAACACAATACTAAACAGACTGAAGGGTTGTAAAAATAAATGCTGACACATACTCCAAGTCTTACACCAACCATTGAGAGTTTTCTTAAATGAATTGTATAAAATGATAATTCACTTAAAGTGAAATTCAAGGAGGCCCCTGAGTCCAGTTTTTGTCTTGCTGGGTGAAAGCAAACAAGTGCAGGGAGAAAAAGGATTTTCAAGTTGCCACGGTAAGCTCCTATCCAAGTGTGTACTGCCATCTACTGATCAGAGGAATGAAGTGCACTAAATAATAACAATATATTTTGCCTTGAACCTAAGGTACCTTGAAAGCCCAAAGGTATGATAATACCTTCATTAAAGTAATTAAAAGTGAGTTTTTGAGTTCATCTAAATATTTATAATCAGGCTGGACATCAAGCTTTCTGGGAAATGAAGGAGCAGGGAGAATATATGATAAAGAAGAAAAAACTGCAGATTACTCTTGCAATTGGAGATAGATTAGACAAAATGATGTTTAATTATATTATCAAAATGTTTCAAGATATATAAAAAATAGCACAAAAATTAGTTCATGCCATTAGTAACTATAACATTATTTAGCTCTATCTCCAGCATTACACAAGCAGAAGTAAAGAAAATACATTTGGTTTTGTAACAGCAAAGGCAAAGATTAATTTTAAGATATTTAATAAGAATGGTATTAAGGAAAAGGAACCAGGGTCCAAGGCCTAGTGGTAGCAAAATCCCTTGCTCATTTTCCTCTGTGCCACTACAATCTATTTCAAGAGAACCTTTTTGAGACACTACACTGGCATTTGTTTTCCAAAAGGCAATTGCTACTCATGGCAACACAGTGCAATATCCACTCTGCTTCAAATGTGAGCATCAGGCACGTGTCTTATAACTACCTTAGCAGAGATTGCTAGAAAAGATTGCCATATGCGACTGATAACCAGTAGCATTGTCCTCTGGAGCTACTGTATGTACCATTTGTTTGGAAACCAACACAACAGTTACAAAATGGTATATGGTACAGGGCTGAAAGGAAACATATTTTCTGTCAATTATACAATAGTCTGATAGGTTTACTTTTTATTTATTTATTTATTTATTTATTTTATCCCACCTTTATTATTTTTACAAATAACTCAAGGCGGTTTTCCTTTCTATATTTGAACAAGCATTTCAGGGAAATCATTTGAAGGGCACTTAGAAATTTGGATTGCTATGCTTAATTTCTTTTCTTTCTTTCCATCTCAATGCTAAATTAAATTATTTAATCGCATCATATTACATGAACATGTCTTTAGGAGGTAGTAGCACCTAGCTGACCTTGGCTGTTTTTGGAAAAGCTAAACAAGATTGATCCTGATTAATACTTGGATGGGATAGCAGCATGAAATCCCCGGGTTGTGGCTCTGCCAGGAACTTGAAAAACATCCTGGTAGAAGGAACTGGCAAATAACCTCTCACTGCCAAGAAACTAAATGGATATCACCATGAAATCACCAGGAATGGAGCTTGACTCAAGGGACATTTTACCTTTACACGAACACAGAAGTAGGGCTGATATTTTTGCTTAATAAATAAAAGAAGTAGGCTTTGTGGGTTTGGGAGAGGGCTGGTTTGTTTCTCCCCTTTTTGCTATAATAAAAATAAAAATAAAATATGCACACACAAATACACATACCCCAATAGCACTACAGTTGTGAGCTGTAATTCAGCCTTCTTGCAACTCATGACCTCCAGATGTATAGACCAACTCCTAGAATGGCCATTGCTGAAATTCTGGAATTGAAATCCATTCATCTGGAGGGCCCTTAGGATAAAGAAAACTGTTTTAGTTAACACTATTTTTCAGTGCAACTTTCTATCTGTGAAATTGCACAGATTTTTTGCTCTTCTGCATTTAATGCACATTCTAAAATACCTATCAATCTTTTTGAATTCTCCAGTCTCCCAAGGAGAACATAAATTGGAGTACCCCCTTCCCTCTGTATATTGCTCTCTAGACAATTTCACAATTGATATTATTAGGGAACAGGGTCTTAATCTCCTCAAGCAGTTTCACAAAACCTATATTAAATACTCTTGAGCCTCCCTCCTTATAAAAGTAACTTGCAGTGGCATTTCCTCCTAGCAATATCCAACAAGTAAAACTGACAATACATTGTACCTAGCACCTCACAGAAGACTTGCCCCCCCCCACAAAAAAAATTACTAGCCATGTTTAATACAAATTGCTAGCAATACCACTTGAGACTGCCTCTAATTCTATATGCTCACTTGCCTCTTGCTCAATCATTTCTCTCACAGATTACCAGACATTACTAACATTTACATTTTGATGTCCTGGTTTTAGGATTTGCCACATTGTAAAGTTTGAAAGCACAGTCCACAGAAGCTTTGCAGATAGGGTTATTTTTCTTAGTTTGCAGTCCCTGTAACCAAGGAACTCAAATCCTGATGATTTCACAGATTCATTCATGTCATTTCTTGGCCACAATAGAGAAGTGGTTTGCATTGCTCTCTTCCAGATTATTTTGCTTCAACTTCCCAGTCTTGGCTACAGCTCTGATATTCCCTGGTTGTTTCCTATCTGAGCTTGCTTTAGCTTTGAATCCCAGGTAATATAGGTCAGGCACTGCCACCTGCTGAGCTGCATTGGACTATCTGATGGTAGCACCTTTTCTGACTAAACATTTTATTAAAAGGCATAAGCTTGAAGTGAGCTGCATCCCACTTCACGTTTATGCCTTTTAATAAAAATTGTTAGTTGGAAAAAATGCTGCCAGAATCCTGATTTTTGTTGTAAGTATAGACCAAGTGTTCCTCAACCTCAGCAACTTTAAGATCTGTGGACTTCAACTCCCAGAATCCATGCTGGCTGGGGAATTCTGAGAGTTGAAGTCCATACATCTCAAAAATGCCAAGACTGAGAAACACTAACATGAACGTGCTGGTTATAGAGTATCTTGTGAGTAGAGGTATGGAAATAGAAAATAAGAGATTGCCTTGACATCCTCATTTCAAGATTTCTGAAGCAATGAGATTAATGAACTTTCCATTATTGAACTATGGGTCCTGAAAAATGTGTGTTAAGAGTTTCATCTCAAGCTACTCTGGCTTGACATCCCTTAAATGTACAACTTCTAAGGAGGATAGAAAAGAGTCTTAAAACAAATGCATATGCCTTTTAAGTAGTCCTGCTCCCACATGTTGCAACATTTTTTTTTGGTTCCTGTAATGATTGCCTAACCTAATTGAACCAGACTCACAAGTGTAACTTTATGAAATCTGATTTATTGAAGGATTAGTATGCAAATTCAGAGAAAGCTGAGAATGAACAAAAGCGCGCGAATTACAAACTAAAAACCCTCCGTGCGAACGAAACCCCTCCCTTCACCCAACCGGTTCAAACTCCCTTATCCCCAGGTGCTGGCAACGGACAGTGCCAATCGCCTGGGAAGAAAACCTTGAAACCAAAGCGTAGCCCAAACACATTCCAAACCTAGAAAGCAGATAAGCAGTCCAGCGCAACAATGCCTAACTGCACCCCCAACCCCGCGTCAGTGAAAGGCATGTGAAACGTTACGATGTAAAGCACTCATCGTAATGGGGAACATGACATACCGCCCCCCCCCCAAAAAAAATTAAGGAGCCGGCTTTGAAGGATAAGCCGAGCGAAAACGGGTTACCAGAATTGGAGCAGAAACATCACAAGCAGCCACCCACTCCGGGTGGGGAAAATGCCTCCATTTGACAAGGTATTGAAGAGTCCCCCAGGCTCTGCGGGAGTCAAGGACGTCCTTCACCTCAAAGTGTTGTTGTCCATCAATCATGATGGGAGGAGGGGGAGGAGGCTGGTTATGCCACTTGTCAGAATGGGTGACAGGTTTGAGCAATGAACAGTGAAAGATAGGATGTAAACGTTTGAGGTTATGAGGCAAATCCAATTTGAAGGTGACAGGATTCACAATCCCCACAATAGGAAAGGGACCAATGAATTTAGGAGCCAACTTCTTGGAAGGTTGAGGGGACTTAATGAACTTAGTGGATAGATAGACTTTGTCCCCAATTTTAAAATCAGGTTGGAGAGATCTGTGCCTGTCTGCATAGAGCTTGTACGTAGCTTGAGCATCAACCAAAGCCTCTTTGATCATGGGCCAAGCATCAGCAAGTCGCGCAGCCCAATCAGAGGGGGAGCAGGTCTGCGGAGCAGGCTGAGGCAACTCTGGGATGGGAACAAAGTCCCGTCCGAACACAATGCGAAATGGGGTGTGCCCAGTGCTTTGATGCACAGCATTATTGTAAGCAACTTCAGCAAAAGGGAGCAAATCCACCCAATTGTCTTGTTGGTAGTTAACAAAGGAACGCAAAAACTGTTCCAGGGTTGAGTTAACAATCTCCGTAGAGCCGTCAGTGGATGGATGCGAAGACGTGGACAAAGCTTGGGTCGTGCCAATCAATTTTAAAAATGACTTCCAGAATTGCGAAGTAAATTGTGTGCCTCTGTCAGTCACCAAACGGGAGGGGGTCCCGTGCAACCGGTAGATGTGGATCAAAAAAAGGTGCTCCAGCTGTTGAGCTGAGGGAATGGAGGCACATGGAATGAAATGGGCCTGCTTAGAAAAATAGTCTTTTACAACCCAAATCACTGTTTTCATCTGACTGGGAGGCAAGTCTACAATAAAATCCATGGAAATATCCTCCCACGGGCGGGAGGGACTCGCAACTGGCTGCAGGAGCCCTCGGGGCTTCCCCCCCCCCTTCCGTTTAGACATTGCACAAACAGGGCAGGAAGCCACATAATCCTTAACATCCCCTCTAAGGTGGGCCACCAAAATTGGCGCCTTACCAGGTGCAGAGTTTAAACAAAACCAAAGTGCCCAGCCACCTTATCATCATGAGAACGAGTGAGGATTTCAGCCCTTAACGTTTCAGGAACATAAAGTCTATTTTGTTTCCAAGGCAAACCATCAGTAAAAGAAACATTGTCTTTATTACATTGCAACCAAGTATCTGTTGACAGCTCTTGTATGAACTGCTGCTGCAATTGAGAGGAAACTGGCAATCTCCTCCCCCCCGACGAAGGCTGAGCCGGAGGCTGCTGCGCTCTGGTGTGACTGCGCGTGACAGCCTGAAATCCTAATTGTGGCTCAGTCCAAACAGTACCTACTATAGCCGGCGCAGGACCAGCGTCCTGGGGCAAGCGGGATAGAGCATCAGCCAAGAAGTTCTTTTTGCCTGGAATGAACTTCAGCTGGAAATTAAATCGGCTGAAAAATTGAGCCCAGCGAACTTGCTTAGGACTGAGGCGGTGGGGAGTGCTGAGCGCCTCCAGATTCTTATGGTCCGTCCAAACCTCAAAAGGACATGTAGCCCCCTCTAAAAGGTGGCGCCAAGCCTCCAAGGCAGCTTTTACTGCAAAAGCCTCCTTTTCCCAAACATGCCATCTACGTTCAGTTTCAGAAAACTTGTGGGACAAATAGGCGCACGGTTTTAGGTGATCAGATGCATCCTTTTGTAACAAGAGCACCCCAATGGAGAAATCAGAAGCATCCACTTGAACCACAAAGGGTCTAGTGGGATCAGGATGTTGTAAAATTGGCTCAGCAGTGAACAGGCTCTTAAGCTTGTCAAAAGCTGCTTGGCACTGGGGCGTCCAATTCAGAAGTGCGCCTGGGTTTTTCACCTTACGGGTGTCACCCACCCCTTTGGTTTTTAAGAGATCAGTGAGGGGTAAAGCTATCTCAGCGAACCCCTTTACAAATTGGTGGTAAAAATTGGAAAATCCCAAAAAAGATTGTAATTGCCTTCTGGTGCGTGGGCGCTCCCACCCCATGATAGCTTGGATCTTGCCAGGGTCCATCTCAATGCCTTTAGCTGAGATTCTGTATCCTAAATAATCAAGTTGCGACTTATGAAATTCACATTTGGAAAGTTTGGCAAACAATTCTGCATCTCTGAGTTTGCTTAGAACCTTTTTCACTAAAGATTCATGCTCCTGTTCAGTTTCAGTGTAAATCAAAACATCATCTAAGTAGACAAGTACCCCCTTAAACAAATGTTCATGTAACACTTCATTGATCAATTGCATAAAAACACCTGGTGCCCCTGCCAACCCAAACAGCAAAACCTTGTACTGAAATGAACCCAATGGACAGTTAAAAGCAGTTTTCCATTCATCCCCCTCCTGGATGCATATGCGAAAATAGGCTTCACATAAATCCAATTTAGAAAAGACCTTCCCCTTGGACAGATGTGCTAACATATCCTTTATTAAGGGGGTTGGATATTTATTCGATATGGAAGCGGCATTTAATCCACGATAATCTGTGCATAATCTCAATGTACCATCTTTTTTCTCACAGAAAAGGACAGGGGCGCCAACCAGCGAGTTTGCCGGCTCGATGAAACCCCTGGCCAAGTTCTTATCCACGAAGTCTCGTAGCACCTCCAGTTCCTTCTGGGTCATTGCGTAGATTTTTGGCTTGGGTAATGTGGCGTTGGGGACCAGCTCTATGGCACAATCAGTTTTACGATGGGGCAGGAGCTGATCCGCTTCCTTTTCCCCAAAGACATCAGCAAAGTCCCGGTATCTGTCTGGCAAGCCCTCCAATGGAGGCACGTTGAACTGTGGAGCCATTGCCCCAGCCCTCCCCACTGCAGCCAACATTAACTGTTCCGCAGCTGGAGCCTTGTAAAAGCCATCTGGAAAAGTCAGAGTTCTATGCTCCCAATTGATATGGGGATTATGCTGGACCAACCAAGGAATCCCCAGAATGACAAGGGGGATCCCCACAGGGGCTACCACAAATTGCAACCCCTCTTGGTGGGTGCCCAATTGCAGAGCCACCATGCCTGTGAAATGAGTCACCAGTTTCCCTCCCGCCATAGAACCATCCAGCTGGGTGAAAATCATGGGCTTTTGTAATGGAAAAGTAGGCAAGTCCAAAGCAGCCACTAGATCAGGGTGCATTAAACACTTCGAGCACCCTGAATCGATCAACCCCCACAACTCTACGGTTTTCGTGCTGGATCCTAACTTCAACTTTACGTTTAAAGTGGGGCAATTGCCACTCACCAACACATCCTCGCGCCCATCATCCACCACCTGCCCAGAGGCACTTCTTAAAGCCAGGTGGCGGGTGTTTCCCGCCGGTTCTTTGGGGTCTTGTTCCTCCTTGTTCTCCTCTAGTAAGGAGTCTCCTCGACTTCGGTCTTACCCTGGGCTGCTCTCATCTTCCTGGGCAGTCTGGGCGACTTTCCAGGTGACTTTCCCTGCCGAACTTCTGGCCGGGGTTTCGGGCATGCAGCTGCTCTGTGCCCTTCTTTTCCACACCGCAGGCACTGACCTTTTGCAAAGCGGCTCTCCTTCTCCTCCTGCCATACCGTTCGCCCCGTTCTGCCTGTGGTGCCCGTGGACTTGGCAGCTCTTATCATGGCCATTTGCTTGGGACCCTTCCTGCTTTGTGCAAACTTAGCATGGGCTTGCTCAACGTTCCCTGCCAGCTGGATCCAGTCATATAGGGTAATAGGATCTTCTCTTCCCAACGACCATCTCAGCAACTCGGGCCTCAAACCATCCTTAAACATTTCTATTAAAGTCGTTTGCAACCAATCATCCACCTTTGCAGCTAAAGCTTGGAATTCTAGGGCATAGTCTGCAACGGACTTTGATCCTTGAATCAGTTCCCTCAGAGCCACCTTGGCTTTCTCTTTAGCTAATGGGTCAGCAAAATGCAACTTGAGCGCCCACAGGAATTCCTCGAACTCGTCTAATTCCAGGGCATCCATCTCAGTTAATTGGACAAACCAATCAGCTGCCCTCCCCTTCAGTTTGGTGGCAACAGCATTTATCTTAGCCCTTTCAGAAGGAAACAGCCTCCCAAACTCCTCCATATAGCTTTTAGCATTGGTCAGGAAAAATGACAGCTTAGTGGGATCCCCATCAAACTTGACAGTGAAATCCCTGTATCTCACACCCTGCGGGCTCCTCTTCCTCTCCTTCTGCCCAGCCCTTCTCTTGGACACAGGGGATCTTCCCAATCGGGGGGTGGGGGAATTCGAAATCCTGACTTTGGGATTTCTCTTCTCATCCTTATTTTCCCTCCTTCCTCTGTCTTCCAAACGCCGTGGGGGCGATGGGGACGAACGTCTGGGACTGCTAGATGGTGATTCCACCCAATGCCTTCTCCGATCCTTCTTCCTCACACCCGAGGGTGGGGGGAGAGATGGGGACGACTGTCTGGAATGATGTTCCCTTCTCCCTCTGTCCGGGCCCCACAAAGCCAATGATATTTTCATCATCATTTCTTCTAGGGACTGCATCCTGGCTTCCCACCCTTGTAACCTCACAGGGGTCTCAGAATCCTCCGACCCTCTCTTATCGGCCCTGGCTACATTCGGGGACAGCGGGTACCTCTGCTTCCAAGACGTCTTCGACATCCCTGGTAGGGTTCCCTGCTCCTCATCCCACATCACCTGTTCAGTCGGCGATTCTTCTGCTTTCTTAACCACTTTAGATTTCACAGTTTTCCCTTTCGCTGGACTGGAACTCGAAGTCTCCTGTAGGTCCTCCGACTCCAGAGTGGGGGCCTTTTCCCTTCTCTTTACCGTGGAATCCGGCTCCCCCACACTCGAATATTCACTTTCTCCCGAGTAAGGAGTAGGCTCAGTCATCGCTAACTTTATTTCCTCACAGATTACTCTGGAAGGATGTTAACAGTAAAGTTTTATGATTCTCAGCTTTATGTAATGATTGCCTAACCTAATGGAACCAGACTCACAAGTGTAACTTTATGAAATCTGATTTATTGAAGGATTAGTATGCAAATTCAGAGAAAGCTGAGAATGAACAAAAGCGCGCGAATTACAAACTAAAAACCCTCCGTGCGAACGAAACCCCTCCCTTCACCCAACCGGTTCAAACTCCCTTATCCCCAGGTGCTGGCAATGGACAGTGCCAATCGCCTGGGAAGAAAACCTTGAAACCAAAGCGTAGCCCAAACACATTCCAAACCTAGAAAGCAGATAAGCAGTCCAGCGCAACAATGCCTAACTGCACCCCCCAACCCCGCGTCAGTGAAAGGCATGTGAAACGTTACGATGTAAAGCACTCATCGTAACGGGGAACATGACAGTTCCAAATTCTAGCCAGCTACGCCTTCTCAGGATGCTCCACTCTATAGTACTGTACCTTCCCTCTAGTTTTATGTCTCCTCCTTCTGCGCCTGTTGTGCATGCTTGACCCTATCTGGGCTGCTTTTGTTGGGGGAAGTAAGATTCTTTTTAAATGTATTTTTTCACATTTCTCCAAAGAGGAAATTATACAAGATTGCAGTGGCAATCTATGATTGCACACAAATCACGCAATGAAGGAGTTGGAATAGGCCATTCAGCCGTAGACTACAACCTCCTGTTCAGTGCAGGAATTGGAATTAAACCATCCTAAACAGATACCTCTTTAGCCTCCAATGACGTGGATATCCAAGGAAGTGGAGCCAATCAATTCCACTGTCAAACTGCTCTCACTCTTAGGAATGTTTTCTGCTCTCCTTAAGTTAGAGTAAAATGCATTCCTTTGGCTATATAAGAAGTGGCATGTGGCTACCAAATTAGTAGTTCATAAGGAAGATGCTTCTTTTGGCTACATAAGAATTGGCACATGGAAAACTAAGTATTAGTATCATTATTAGTATACACCAATCTACTAGTATTCCTGTGCTTGACTTGATTAGACGATAATTGTTAAAGTCAAAATTCAGTGCAGAAGGGGGTAGACTCATATGTTTTGCATTTAATGTTACTTTTCAGTGATTATAAAAGCCTTAAAGGAAGAATATATATAAAGAATAAGAAGGAAGAAGATATAGTAAAATATCTTTTTTTTTTTTTTAAAGATGGTGCCGAGTCAGCATGTGTATGTAGAGCGGGTACAATTTGTGGGAGGATTTTAGTATGTTGCGGAGAGCTAGAGAACTGGATTTTTGGTTAGTCTGGTGGAGGAGTCTCTTGGGTTTGTTCTTCAATCGGATTGAATTGGACTGGTTTTCCATCTGGCCCATGCAGCTTTTAATTCTTGCTGGGCTGTTTGGCGGCTTGAAACAGGATTGCGTGTGGCCTCCTGGAATTGCGGCGGGAGCGCGGCTTGCAAAGCTAGCCTTGGGGGCCTGGAGCCGGCAGAGGTGACTGGATTGCAGAGCCGCGAGGAATGTGGATTGGCAGCCTCGCACGGGAAGTGCTTCAGGCCTTTTATATCAATTGGCAGCGTGGCAGAGGGAAAGAAGCCAGCACCGAAGACAGAAGAAGCCCCTATTGCCCTGCAGGAGGGACTGTGCCAAGTTGTGAGGAGTTGAGGAGGATGAAGCTGCTGGAGTGTGCAGCTGCATGAAGGTGAGGGATTGCTGTGGTGGAAGCAGAGCCAGGCCAGGCCGGTTGCAATGGCTCTGCGGCTACAAGGCACCCCCGCCCCGCGGGCAGGCAGCCATTTCACCTCCTCCCTGGCTGGAGAGTTGCTGAGAGTTATCTGCATGAACTGTTTCTAAGTGACAGTCATTATAACCCAAGACGACCGATTGAAGAACGGATCAAAGGACTGCAATCAGAAGGGTTAGGCTTATGCCCTGGATTTTGTCCCCTGTCTCTGGGTGATTGCCGGGGAGGGCTTTGAATCACAGGGGTTGTATAATTGGGCCCTGAGCAGTCTGGTGAGAGGAGACTGGCTTATGGCAAGGAATGGTTGGTGTGGCTGGTGGATGGGGTTTAAGGAGGTGACCATTAATTAACTTAGGTGCTGAGTGCTAACACTGCAGAAGCACCTTAGGTATGAAGGAGTTTTGTTGGATTGTAAGTTGTTGTGAGGTGGGGGGTGCAGGCCTGGGCATGGAATTTGATAGATGGGAGGGGGAAGGGTTCTGAAGGGATGAGGGCAGGCTATAGTATCCCAGTAGTGACGGGCAGAGGGAGAAATGGCGGAAGACGAGGGGCAAGATTTGTATGTGGAAGGGGTCACAGGTATATTGTTCCTGTGGCACGTTCCAGCCCCTCGAACTCACTCCCAGGTCCTGGTTGGCAGACTTCCAAGGCCCTGGGCTGTCGGCTGCTGCTACTGAATGCCAGGTCAGTTTGTAATAAGGCCACCCTTGTCCATGATTTGATCGTGGATGAGAAAGCTGACCTGGCTTGTATTATGGAGACCTGGCTGGGAGAGGAAGGGGGAGTCCCCCTTTCTGAAATGTGCCCAGCTGGTTACCAGGTGTGGCACCAGCTGAGACTCCAGGGTAGGGGCGGTGGGGTGGCGGTGGTCATCCAAGACATTTGGGAGGCACCTAGGGGCGCTGCTTCTCAGATTGCTGGGTGCGAGACCCTGTTTGTCAAGTTGGGCTCTAGGGATCAGCTGGGACTGTTGCTATCGTACCAGCCTCCCTGCTGCGTAGCAACTTCCCTGCCCGAGCTCCTTGACTCCATAGCTGGGTTGGCGGTGGAGTTCCCCAGGCTTATGGTCTTGGGAGATTTCAACCTGCCTTCCTTGGGGGTGGGGTTGGAGGTAGCTCGGGAGTTCATGGTTACCATGACAGCCATGGGCCTGTCCCAAGTAATCCAGGGCCCGACGCATAATGGTGGTCATTTGCCTGACCTGGTTTTTCTGTCGGAGCAGTGGCAGAGTGCTCTGAAATTGGGGGAGGTCTCGGTTTCTCCCCTGTCATGGTCAGATCACTGCCTGGTGAGCCTCCAGTTCTCTGGCACCACCCCCCTCCGCAGGGAGGCTGGGCCTATTAGATTGGCCCGCCCCAGGCAACTGATGGACCCAACTGGGTTTCAGAGGGAGCTTGGGGCTGTTCCAGGAAGTCTGCTGCACGGTCTGACTGAGGCCTTGGTGCCGCGTGCAATGAGGGAGCAGCCGGGACCTTGGATCGGATCGCGCCTGAGCGGCCTCTCCGTGCCCATGGCTCCTGCAGCTACTCGTGGTTCATGGAGGAGCTGAGGAGGCTTAAGAGAGCTAAGAGATACCTGGAGCGCTGCTGCCGAAAGATGGGGAGCGAAGATGACTGAACACGAGCTAGAGCTGCTATTAGAGCCTACCTCGTGGCAGTAAGGATGGTGAACGTGATTATTTCTCCACCCTTATTGCATCTGCAGATAGCCATCCGGCGGCCCTATTTCGGATGACTCGGTCCCACCTTGGAGGAATAAAACCGAGTCTCACCTGCAGGGTCGCTGTGAGGAATATGCTGCACATCTAGCAGATAAAGTTGCTCGCACTCGCTCTACGTTGGACTCCAGCTTTAAGGCAGGGCCAGTGGAGGATACGGGGGCGAAGTCTGGCATGGTTATCTGGGGGGAGTTTGATCCGGTTGCACCTGAGGAAGTGGACAGGGCCCTCGCAGCTACTAGTTCGGCCACTTCTGTATTAGATCCATGCCCTTCCTGGTTGGTCAAGGCTGCCCAGGAGGAGGCACATGATTGGGTCTGGGCGGTGGTTAATTCCTCCTTGAGAGAGGGGGTGCTCCTGCTGGCTCTTAAGGAGGTGGTGGTGCGTCCTCTCCTCAAGGGGCCATCGCTTGACCCAACCAGCCTGGACAGTTTTCGTCCAGTCTCCAACCTCCCCTTTTTGGGGAAGGTTGTGGAGAGAGTGGTCGCATGGCAGCTGCAGAGGACCCTGGATGAAGCAGATTATCTGGACCCTTTTCAGTCAGGGTTCAGGCCGGGTTACAGGACTGAGACATTGATCGCACTCTTAGATGACCTCTGGCGGGAGCGGGATGGGGGCAGTGTGACCATCCTTGCTCTTCTTGACCTCTCAGCAGCCTTCGATACCATCAATCATAGTATCCTTCTGGACCGGTTTCAGGAGTTAGGGGTGGGCGGCACAGTATTGTGCTGGTTCTCCTCCTTCCTCCGGGATCAGTTCCAGTCGGTGTTGATAGGGAGGGAAAGGTCCAGCCTACGCCCCTTACTTTGTGGGGTGCCTCAGGGCTCGGTTCTCTCCCCTCTCCTATTTAACATCTACATGACACCGTTGGGGGAGGTGATCTGATGGTTTGGGGTAAGATACCATCAATATGCTGATGATACTCAGCTTTATATCTCTACCCCAGACTGCCTGAGTGATGCCGTGGATGTCCTGACCCAGTGCCTGGAGGCTGTAAGGGCCTGGATGGGGTGCAATGGGCTTTAACTCAACCCAAGCAAGATTGAGTGGCTTTGGGTTTGTGGGCCTTCTGGTGCTCAGGTTTTTCCACCTCTGGTCTTGGATGGGGTTGCACTGCCCCAGATGGACCCGGTGTGCAATCTGGGGGTCCTCATAGACTCACGGCTCCTGCTCAAAGAGCAGGTGGCAGCCATGGCTAGGAGGGCCTTTGCACACCTTCGGGTTGTGCGCCAGCTGCGCCCATTCCTAGACTGAGAGACTTTGCTCACAGTTACTCATGCCCTCGTGACCTCCTGTCTGGACTACTGTCATGTGCTCTACATGGGGCTGCCCTTGAAGAGCATTCGGAAGCTTCAACTGGTGCAGAGTGCAGCTGCACGGATAGTAAATAGTGTTGGCTCCTCGGCACATGTAACACCACTGCTACGTGAGCTGCGCTGGTTGCCAGTGTGCTTCCAGGTGCAATTCAAGGTGCTGGTTGTCACCTTTAAAGCCCTTCATGGCTTGGGGCCGGGTTACCTAAGGGACCACCTTCTCCCAGTTGTTTCTGCCCATCCAATTCGACCTAGTAGGTTGGGTATGCTGCGGGTCCCATCAGCCAGGGAATGTCGGCTGGCAGGAGCTATAAGGCGTGCCTTCTCCTCCGTAGCGCCTGCCCTCTGGAACATCCTCCCTCCAGAAATTAGGATGTCCCCAAACCTGTTGGCCTTCCATAAGGCCATAAAGACCTGGCTTTGTGCCCGGGCCTGGGGCCTCGAGCATGTGGATGGTCCCGTTTCTTGGCTGTATTAATATCTATGCATTGCTCACTTGGCAGCCATGTATATTTATTTTATATTTTAACTGTTTTAATTATAATTGTTTTATGGTTTTATTGTTGTAAGCCACCCAGAGTCACTTGCTGAGATGCTATAGAAATCAAATAAATAAATAAATGTCCAATCTGGATCAGGTTTGACCAACAAAAGGCAATAGAAGGGCAACAGTAAACATTCTTTTTCAGAATATACAGAGTTGAAGTCCTAAATATGCCAAATAATAGAGGAAAGTAAAATCAGCAATCTGGAAGTAGAAACCAAAACAAATCTTACTTTTTGCCTTTGATGAGCAGTGAGGTTTAAAGCTTAGTCCACTGATGGGAAAATAGCGAGGATATATCTTTCCGGCACGGCGGTACTTCTAATGCATAAAACCTTTAAGCCCACAGATTCCAAGCTTTGAATTGCACAGCTTGGCAGATAACACTAGAATTTATTTCCTCTGCCTGTGAAAGCTGCCAATAGTTCACTTCTTCATTTTTTGACAGGAAGTGTGATATAAATCACAGATACAAAATAAATCATCACTATATTAAATTTCTATTCCATGTTTTCCATAATCTATTATTTTGGTTCCAGAAATGATAAGTTATGATTATCTCCTTCAGCCAACAATAGTATAGTTCTTTTGACATGATTGCACAACTATACCATTGTCTCAAATAACTTAGTTTTTACTAAATATGTCCCAATACTTGGCCTTTCAGCCAAGATGATGGAGCCACATCTAGCATAAAGTACAACTGATTCCTATCATTTTCATCTTTATGTCACGGAAGCCAAAGATTTGGGACAATTAACCATGCTGTTGACATGGAAAACCCATTGGAAAAAACAGGGATAATTATTTATAAAGGTAATCAAAGGTAAGTTGATGTTCCATAAAATATAAAGCTTTCATAGATGTTAACTGAAATTATCAACATGTTTAATAATTTAAATGACAGGACAAAAATATGGGACATGATTTGCATAATTTAATATTATGAAAAATACTGTATATGTACAATATTCTTTTTAAATTATACATGGTATAACCTGAAGTACAAATGCATATTTTCTTCCTACATGTTGTATTTCAAAAGAAAACAAAGGAAATGCAAACATGCACTGATGTTTTTCATTATGCAGTTTCAATATTAAATAATTTAAAAACAAAATGGAGGGCATAATTATGAAATTGTGAACATTGATCAAATGAGATGCTTTTGTTGAATAAACATTTGGTTAAAGCATATTTACATTCACTCTTTTCCTCCCTACAAATATTGTATGAAAGGTGAAAGGTCCCCTGTGCAAGCACCGAGTCATTGGGGGGATGCTGCTTTCACGACGTTTTCTTGGCAGACTATAGTGGGGTGGTTTGCCATTGCCTTCCCCAGTTGTCACCTTCCCCAGCAAGCTGGGTACTCACTTTACCGACCTTGGAAGGATGGAAGGCTGAGTCGACCTGAGCTGGCTACCCGAGAATCCAGCTTCCACTGGGATCGAACTCGGGTCGTGGGGAGAGTTTCAGTTGCAATACTGCCGCCTACCACTCTGCACCACACAAGGCTCACAAATATTGTACTTTATGTAATTAATGCACTTTACATATAACTGAAAACCATGCTTGCATCTGGTTATAATAGATTACCATTTTTCCCACATTTCCTACCATTTTTTTCCTACTGTATTAAACAATATTTTTTATTTTTGTTTTACAGTTTTCCTGATATGAGTTTGAAGACATTAGTGTTTATGAAAAACATCTGCTTTTATCTGGAATCCTATAATGCCCAGGGTGGTCCAGACATATTATAAGCAGAATTAAATCAGCAGAAAAGCAAAATAACAGAAGCATGGAATGAAATTATTTAATTTTTGAGAATCAACATTTCCTGTTTTGCATAGGTTAGTAGAATCTACTCTTTATACACATTTTTAAAAAAATGTGCCTTACCATCATAAGCTACCCTTGCATGTGCTACTGTATGTTGTTTATCCATATTTTGAAGAATCCCAAACCAATTTACAGTCCAGTGAATTCGAATTTTGTAACTTAGAATATTTAATGGTCTTCAACAGTTTTCTCCTGAAAAAAAGAATTAAATATAATATGTTAGATTCTATGTACAGTAGCTTTCTGTGAATAACATCTGCAACAAATAACTGCACGTATAAGAATTACTGCCAGGGATTGAGCAATCTATTGGCAGATATTTTTAACACTCTAGGATCTTCTTTTGTGATGGATAACAAGGAGCCAAAACTTTTTCTGTTTAAGTATTAGTCATCAAACAATTTTCACATAAATTTCAGAATCTTTGAACAGTGTTGGCCCCATATGATCTTAGTTGCTTTAATCTAATAGTTGGGGCCCTTTCATCCATGTTCCTGATGTATGTGAAGAACTTGTAAAAAGTTATCGTGAAGCTAACAATGAATATAGTGAATGGAAGTGGTTTAACCTAGCTTTCATTATGTTTCCTTTTCTTTATAGTTTCCTTTATAATTTACAGGAAATACCTCAAATGTAGTACATTAGAGCATCAGTTTGGTGTAGTGGTTAGGCTGCTGGCTTAGAAACCAGGAGAGTGTGAGTTCTAGGCCCCCTTAGACATGAAAGGCAGCTGGGAGACTTTGGGCCAGTCCTTCTCTGTCAGCCCAACCCACCTCACAGGATGGTTGTTGTGGGGAAAATTGGAGTCAGGAGTAAGTATTAGGCATGCTCACCGCCTTAAGTTGACCCCCCAAAAGGTGGGATAAAATAATAATAATAATAATAATAATAAATAGTAGTAGTAGTAGTAGTAATCTGGCACATGCAAGTCTCCAAAAACAACAGAACACCACTGGTTGTTGCTTACAGCTCAAGCTAATCAGACATATCCTTAACCAGCTACAACCCACACTAGAAAAGGGTACCACACGTTCTGAAGCAGACCCATACCTGCATACAAACAACCACCCAACCAACCTGAAACAGATTCTAGCAAGCAACAACAGAACAATGATGCTATCACGGGAATCAGACTCTGTAACAAACCCAAATTTTTAATTTGCCCCCACATTTACACCAGTAGCACCTCACAAGCCCCAACAACTTCACACAAGATTAGAGGTGCTTTCACATGCTCTTCCTCCAATGTAATATGTCCCATCATCTGCTAGTAACACCTCTATGGATTCTGCACTAGACAAACCACTCAGACTTTGTGCAAAAGAATGAATGGACACAGGTCTGATATCAAGGACTCAAAAGAAGAATAAAGTGATATCAAAGCATTTTAATCACCCAGCACACTCAACTGCAGATTTCAAAGCTGTCATTTAAAGACAAGGAAACTAAACCAGCATCATACAGCGAAAAACTGCTGAATCCACATACATCAAGACATTTCAGGCTTTCTCACACACAACAGTTTTTTTACACATTACAATTGCTAATTGATTAGGTATTTATAATCACTCTCAATTTTCACCGTGAAACACAACTACTTTTGTTTTTGATATATTAATTTTAGATTCCTGTACCTTGTTGCCTATCACTGCAAATGATTCAGACTCTCATGGCATCACCTGCATACAAAAGTGCACATACTAACACATCCCTAATGTCACCACAAGCATTCCTTATCCTTTTGAACAACCAAAAGGACATCACTGATCCTTGCCTTACTCCGTGTTTAATGCTGGACTTCTTACTAAGCATTCTATCATATGCTACTCTTATTGTATTCAGCAACCAACTTCATATTCGAAGCATCCTATAATTCAAGTCTATTCATTTTATCCTATGCTTGCTCTAAATCGACATAGAACGCACTCTCTTTCTCATATTCATACATTTCTCACTGATGTGCTAAAGAGTAAAAATCTAATCTACAGTATGTATCTCTTGCACAGCATAAATCTGTACCGCAGTTCCTTTATTTTGTTCATTTTCATTTCTTATACACTTTCAGCCAGAAGTCTGTCAAACATCTTCCTAGGTAATTCAGTGTAGATTTTTTATTCACTCTTGCTACCTAACCCTTTGTATACGGAACAATAATGGCATTTTTCCAATCAGGCTCACATGCAATCTTAACACTGACATTAAACAAGTCACGCAGCCCCTCCATAAAGAACCCCATCCATATTTTAACATTTCTCCAGTTACATCATTTACAATTGCAACATTACCTTTTTCAGCATTCTCATCACATTTATGACTTCAGCTCCTTCATTTTTTTCTTTAGATACTAACGTTTACTTGTTTCAATTCCAGTCTTTGACATTTGGTTATCATTCCCATACAAATCTCTAAAATATTCCTACCAGCATTCTTTCACGGCAGTTTCATCCTAAACATGTTATCACTTTTATTTTTAATTCTACTTACTCCAACCCTAATCCTAACTCTGTACAGTATGGCTTTGTTGTAAGTTCATGTTTCCTGAAAAATATGATCCTTTGAGAAGTCATTAACTATTGGCTAGACTGCCTCAAGATCTGCGGGCTTGAAAACTACTCACCCTACCACTGAAACCAGCTATTTCCTATCACAAATCAAATATTACACTATAACATAACCTAGGCAGGAATATAAGTATTCATACATATGCCAGAGAGAACATAGCTAGCCTTTCAGATCCAAGTTGAGTATATCAGCTTAGCATGTTAGTCAGCAGGAAATGTTCTTTTGCTATGCTATAAAGTTCTTGGAACATGCCAGTAACCACAGACAGATGAGGAACAGCCAGAAAGAAACAGCTGAAATGCAAGTTCCTAAAATGGCAATTCAGAACTGACAGGACTGCCATTTCTTTAGGTTTATTCATTGCTTTCCTTGATCTAAAATATACTGTGTACTAAATCATGATATGGAGGAAATTTTATTACTCATACTAATCTGATCATCCTATTTCCAATATTGGTAAGCTCTTTGGAGAAGGATGAGGAACAAGACCCTTATAACAAAATAAGAATGTTTCTCATAAATGCTTCAGAGGAATAACCAATAGCCAGCAATATACTTTACACCATTGAATAAGAAAAAATCTTCCAGAGGGATGTTGCAAGAAATGTTTAAACTGTTCTATACAACTCTTCTATAATACTGTTCCAGCTTACATACAAATTTGACTTAAGAACAGACCTTGGGAACAGAACTCATTCTTAAACTGGGGACTACCTATACCCAATAGTTCTCAAAAGATTTCTGAAAAGTAAAGTGCCTGAAGTGTCTTAAGGAAGATTAGAAGTTATAAAATAAGAAGGGTTAGGACACATGCACCAGGACTACCATTAAGCATATAAACACACACATCAGTTCCCAAATTTGATTTAAAATGTTATTAAATATAGTAAATGTAGAGCTGAAATCATGTGAAACCACAAAATTACATAGGATTTCTGGATTTCCCAAAGCCTCTGGGTGAGATTGTCAAAATTTTACAAGAACTGATTTAGTGGTCTCATAAGATTTCAAACTGTTTTAAGGGAGAGGAGCAGAAAAAATGCCAATCCAAGGAAAGATCTTTGTATTTTTTTTAAAAAAGAAAAATAATCGTTCAGTTAACAATGATGTTAATAGTGAGATTACAGAAAGATCTGTGTTATGAAGCATCAACTCATAAGTAACATTCTTGGGCCAAAGTACATGTGACATTAATCATATGGTTTGCCAGGTTTTTTTTCTTCAGAAAGTGCAGGTTTTTTTCTTCAGAAAGAATGGGTATGGTGTAAACAAGACTGGGAGCACAGCATGTGAGAAGGCATCCTATTCAAATGAGAGGAGGAGATCTAAGGCTGCAATCAGCATGGGGAAATTAATTTAAAAATTGCCAAGTGCAGAGGTCCCAATTCATATTGGTCCCAATTCATAGCGGGTAGCAAAGTACTGAAAATTCCCTTCCTTCTACACTATGAGGACAAACTAGATATGCCTTGGAGCATATCTCACCACCAAAACAATCAAACAACCAAACCAAAGTGAGGCTATTTAATTGACCTGCATCCCTAAATTGGTAGACAATACCACGTTTTTCAAGATTATAAAATCCTAAACTGACTACAGAGATCTATACTGCTTGGGTCATTGGCAACATTAGCGTGATCAGATTTAACACAAAGTAACATACACTTCACCTGTATAGTTAAACTCTTATATGACCCAGCAAATGCTTTTAGGATGATAGAAATTTAGCATGTTGCAGAGCTAAACTCTGGCATTAGAGAAAACTCAGTGTCCAGAATTATAAATGCATATAACATGCCATTATAGAAATCTATGATGCCATGTTTAAAATTCTCCGGGCACATAAAAAAAAAGTCCTTAAACTTGAGAAGTTTCATAATCAGGCATCTAAAATAAGAATTTGAAACATTTTTGAAATGAAGTAAAGGTTAGGAAAGTGGCCTTTATGTTGGTGTTTTTTTTTTTCCAAAACTGGATGGGACACAACAGTTATATAGACTTTAGAAACAGTAGAGGTTTTTCTTCCTCACAATACTACAGTGAGGATTTTAATAGTACTGATTTGGCCACAGAAAAAACAGAACAGAATTAGTTCATTGCCACAAAATGTGCTGATATGTAAAACTGTTGTGAAGGATGGCATGCACATTTTAAAAATAAAGTAAATGAAAAATGTAATAGCCTAATGCAAGCCCACCAAACCATATCAGCCTGGTGAGCACAGCCAATGGTCAGTGATACGAAGTTTTAGCTGAAATACCCCCACTGAGATTTCCAAGTTGGGAAGTAGTGTATATTAGATGCTGGTAAAAAGAAGATATCCATTATTCCTTGTTTGTATGTTTCACAGATCAGGAACACAGTGGAAGGATTTTTCATCTCTGTTTTTCAGAGTCTTAATAAGGACCATCTGTTTCCAAAATTCCAGTTACATCCCCAGAATTCCTTTACATCACTGTCAACATTGCTCAGTACTTAAAAGTCTCTTTCCTGCCAAAACCAACTCTGTGCTAACTTATCTCAGCTTGATTATTGCTTTCTTGAGTATCTTGTGTTTTAAACTTAAAGACAAATACAATTTCTCTCCTGCCATCACTTAGTTCCAGTCAGTGCAAACATTTATCCACATGAACAACCTCAACAAAATAAAAACGCTACTGTATTCATATGTAGCTGGGTTTAAGACAACATTCAGTAGTTCAGTCAAGGGCTCCAGAATACTCAACAACAGGCAGAAACAAGACCATCACTCTGAATTATATGGGTGACTTTGGGCCAGACACGCTCACTCAGACTTCTCCTTGTGGGGATAAAATTAAGGAAAATCCCAGTCTACTGTAAGCTACCTGGAGCTCAGAGAAAAGATGGAGTATAATACTAACTCATATGAAATACTATTGATGTGGACACACTACTAGAAAGCAAAGTATAACAAAAAAGACGACTTGTTTAAAATCCTTAATTAGACTACAGACTAGAGGTCTAAGACCACTAGTGCAGCTTGCCAGTGAACTGTGAAGATGCAAGGATGACAGCATTCTTTTTAATCATGTTAACTATTTTTTCTCAGACCCAGCAATAAATGTGTCTTTCCAAGAACAAAGTTAAGGGAGGGAGGGAAAATAGCCACCAACATCTGTAGAAAGGATCAAAGGCTCTACCTCTTTGTACATACTGAACTTGCATTGTCACAGCACCTACAAAAGATGCCAGTGAGAGTAGCAAAGTCAAAATGACAACCTCTACTCACCATTTCTGTTTCACAATTCATATTCTTACCATATAGAGCAGTATCCACCTGCGATGTATACTGCGTGTCATTGTTATATATAACCAAACCTCATAAATGTTCACATAGCTGGCTAGTCTTTTTCACAGGCATCACAAGTGGCACAGAAAGAACAGGAACTGAATACTAACTATACGTCTCACCTCTCACATCCGCCACTATTGTCTGCACTCTGGCTCTGCATTCTAGAAGCAAAGATGTTTCAAGACACGCAAAAACTGTACTGTGTCTCCAGTGCTTGAAGGTTCATTTTTCAGCCTACAATTCTGACATCCACATGCTTGCAAAGCCGCTGACAACTAGTTAAATATATTTATTTTAAATGCTTCTGAGACATACGGTTCCATGAATGTTCTCAACACAAGTCTGGAGTTCAATCCCTTATTTAGGCATCTTCAAATCAGCCTTTAGCCTGTTCACCAATTATACAATTTATTTCCTTAAAAAGAAGAAACATATGAAATTAAGATTCTGTTTAGTTCAGAAGGGTTTTCCATTGGCACAACTCAGGAATATCTTTTGAGGATTAATAGGTAGGAAAGCAGCAATATTAGAAATGTTACTTATTTGTAGGAGGGAAAAGGACTCTGCTGGAAAGTACTTCACTAGCATCAGTGAAGGCAATTTTCTTTTTCTATAGAGCTTCTCATTATACCAGATGATCAACAGTGACTTTTCATTCAAGAACATTTTGTCTAGCTATGGGAAAAGAAAAAGTATGTAAAAAAATTGGGAAATTAAATACTATGAAAGCATGGCAATAAAATTACCAAGTATACTTAAGTTAGATACGCATTATATTTCATTTTGTTGTGTTGTCCAAAATAAATCAGCTGCAGACAGAATACTATGCAAAGTCTTTTCTTTAACCAAAAATCCAATTAGACTCTTTATTTAAAAACATTGACCACAGGCACAATTATATGGAATTATTTCTTTGCAAGCCCCCGGCCCAAAAATTGGGCCCCAAGCCAACCTTTAATAAAATCAGATTAATTACTGTTTGGATGAGAGGGTTCGTATGCTTTAACTTTTTCTTAAAATTTCTTCCATCATGTTTTGAAGAAACACAGAAACAGCCATACTGCTGAGGGTAATGATCTTTTAGCAAGCTCAAGAGGGCTTCAGTTTAGATTCACACAAGGGAAAACGGACATTGAAAAAACCTGTTCAGGTCGGGGGGGATATTTTCTTATGTGGTGAGGATGATTTTTACCTAATTAACAGAAAAACATGGGGGAAGATCATTTTTTTCCTCCAAACTGTCCGATCCTATGAACTACCTAACATGATTTACAGCTGAAATATTAAAACCAAACACAATTCAAAGAAAATACTTTTTGTGAATCAACAGCACTCCAGTTGTGTGCCCAGAGTACGGAGCACCACCTTTAGGTAGCCTGTTCAGTCCTATGCTAGATAATTCACCCTACTCACATCCAAATGCCAACATGTTTCTAATGTTAAGGTTCCCATTTCTAATAATATTGCCAATGTCAGTGGGGAGTTTTTAAACAAATAGGTTTGTTAGAGATAGCTCTTTTCCTACTGTTTGTTATTTTAAGTACAGTAACCCCTTGATTTAACCAAGTAATAGTGGGAAAGGGGAGTTCATTAGACCAAGAATCTGTAAAATGGCAAATAGGATTTTACACAGGCATAACACCACTTCAGACATGCACAGAATGGCAATATGCATTGTAAATGGTGAACGGATTTCGCCTGATGCATCTGAAGTCCAGTAAACCAATGGTTGCCTATTCTGACAAACTCAGTCTCACAAGCAGGTGCTTAAGGATAACTGGTTTATTGAAAGAATAGTATGCAGATACAAAGAAAGCTGAGAATGAGCAAAAGCACGCCAAATACAAACTAAAAACCCTCGCTTCAAACCTGGTTCCACCCTTGCTCGCTCTTAGCAACCACCCCCTCCCAGGTGCTAGCAACCGTTGCCCACATCGGCCTGAGAAAGTAACCTTGAACACATTCCATAACCCAAACATACATTCCACAGTTACAGCAAGGAGATTACAGCCTGGCATGGCTGGAAATTTCCACCCAGCAAATACGGATCAAGAGAGTGACATGCGAAACGTTACGATGTATTCAGAACATTGGAACGATGAACATGACAGGTAAACTGAAGATCTATACTCTGCAAGTACAGTATGTGATGCAGGTATAGTATGTGATCTCTTCTGATATACAGTAAATATTTCATGCAGAAATTTCAAATTACTTAACAGCAAGTAAAAATAACCAATACACACAGATAAGGAACTCCTGGCATATCAATAACCCAGTGATGTATGGCCTTATTTGTTGCACATTGGCCAAATAGACTCTCTGAGCATCTTCAATAATACAGAGGCTATGCTTCGTATAGTATGCAACAAGGAATAATATGGGTGTAGATGCAGTGCCTAGTTAAGCCTCTGGCAATGACAGCCTATATTGTTCCCATGTTAGAGGGGCATTTATAAACCATTGGTAGGTTCCTGTGAGCCTCTGAATCATCTGCTGTCAGATCATAGGCAAGCATATGTACATTCAGAAGTGGGAAAAACTGAGCCATGTGGAATTGGAAGCCAAATGAAGTCCTCTAAGAACAGAAGAACATTAGGGAAAGACAAATGAGAATTCGATGCAGGTATTATGATGATGGTGTTGTGTTGATCTGAAATTACAAACCAAGTATTTCCTGCAGGCTTCTGCACATACTCATTTTTCATTATCAAAACAAAGTTAACAAGGTGTTTGTACTTAGCATGTATCTACTAATGCTATTTCATAACAATATCAGAATACACTTAATAACAGACATAATCTTTAACAGGAAGAACAAAATATGGTGATACCCCAATAGATCTGCTACCTTAAGTTCTATCTTCTATTTCATAACCTTTCAATCTTCCCTGTCCTCTCCACTTTTTTGTATATTATTTCATTTACTCTATTCCTGTTTCTCCCAATTTTTCCTGTTTCCCATTAGTTTTTCCATTATTTTAATTAATATATTTCATAATAAGATCAGCACATATATGCATCCTTATCTTAAAATACGTATTCTATCTGTAGAGTATGCTCCTGCAAATTGTATAAGGTATATTTGTGCTGCTTGCAAAGGATTAAATTGCAATTTCCAACCACTTCAATCTCTATATCTCTGTATATCGTCCCTCTCTAAGATACATTTTATACAAATGTTGGCACAATAATTTTCCTGCCTTCATAATTTTTATTTGTATATGACTCTTTCAGTGCTGTATATTTATCTAGGCAAGAATAAACCTGCCAGGAATTCTCGGCACAATCCCATTTAGCAATGGCATGCCAGTTTCCATGCTTGACCTATTTTTACGTTTGCAAAATCCAATCCAGCCAGCTAAAATGTTTGACTGAACTGGTACCACCAATACGTAGATTTCTGTTCTTGAAATGATGCTTTGCAAATCCATTCAAAGGTCCTATTTTCCATGAAATTGACCAATATTTCCTCTACAAGTTTTAAAATATATATATTATACACTATTGCTAAATTGGCTCTTTGTTTACCATTTTCAGACACCAAACTGTTCTTCTATTGCCAAGCCACTAAATATTTTATATTTATTTACTAGTTTGAATAATTGGTTCAGCAAAAATAAATATAACATACAAATGCACATAAAGAAGCCCCATATTATTAGTGGAGCAACAGAGAGTGGAACAGAAAATTCTTCATATCATTAAAATTCTTGTATACAGGCTACAGGCTTCTTTCCTTAATTTTACTGGAAAAACTAAAAGCACATACAAAGGAACACACATGCAGAGCTGGTGTCTCAATTTTTTTAAACAGGGAACTCTATGAAGTAAAGCATGGCTGTAATTTCTCCAGGAATGTAATCCACATGCCTTCAAGAGATTTGTTGGATCAGAGATTTACAGTATGATTCTATACATGTCTACTAAGAAGTAGGGGCTATTAAGTTCAATGGAACTTATGCCTAGTTAAGAACAGCCTTACACAATCAATGCAACAGCTTGGGTTGTAAGATATTCCTAATGTAGGCTGTAACTGAGAAGGCACAGCTTCAAGCGCCTTTCGTTTTTGCAAGGGGTTGGGGCCCTCAGCAGCCCTCCTCCGGGAGAGTTTCTAGAATGGACTGATTCCAGTCAGGAGGGAAGATCTTGAAGGTACAAGGGTGCTAAGCTACATAGGGCTTTATAAGTTAAAACCAGCACCTTGCATTGGGATCTGGCAGCCAATACAATGCTCAAAGCAAAAGTGTAAAGTTACTAAAAGTGTTACTCCATGTTAGTAGCCCTGGAACTGCATTCTGAGTCATTTCCAAGGGCAGGTCCATGTAAACTATGTTGCAGTAATCTAAATGCAAGATGATGACTGTATTAGTCACAGTTGTAATTTCATAAAATTACTGGTGTTTCTCCTAGCATACCCTATTTCTTTTCTTTTTTTAAAAAAATAGAACACTACTTTCATTGGCTAAAACCAGTATCCACGAAAAAACTAATACAGTGCAAACACATGTTCGTTTTCTCTCTGTTAAAAAATAATTTCATGCACTAGATGATGGATACTTTCAATTTAGAAACTTTTTCAAGATAATGTGCTACATGGATGAATTTGGGGTTGAACAGCAAACAAAGTACAATATTCTACTATCTCCTTTCTAATTTCTTGGTGCTTGTTATTTTATTGCTCAAAGCTATTTTGGTAACTGTTCGGTTAATTCTGTACTTTCCTAGTTTTGAGCAGTATGGTATGAACTTCCACAAACCATGAAATAAAGAACTATAGAATATGTAATGTATCCTTTCAGCTCTGGATAGTTGGCTGCTATAATAAACTTTAAAAGAAAAAAGGTACATCACATCCAAAAATATTGTTCTTGGAGTCAACCTGACATGTTAATATTGGTCTGCTTCAATAGGTCCATCCCTCGATTTAGCTTAATGGCCTTTTCAACAGAAGCTACATGAAATTTGTTTTAGCATAAGTACATGACTTTTTACAATGTTATTTCTGTCTTGAATTTCTTATATTTTTACTTTGCCTTTCATTCAGGAGCTGAGGCCTGTGTGCATAGTGCACCGTCCCTCCATTTTTCCCCACTACAACCCTGTGAAGTAGGTTGAGCTGAGAGAGAGGGAGAGAAATTGACCCAAAGGCACCCAGTAAGCTTCCACAGCTGAAAGGGGACTACTTTTGCTCCCCTTGGGGCCAGTCCAACACTATAACCACTACACTGCACTGCATGAAATGGTTTCATATACCCGTGTGCATATATATGTGTGTATGTGTGCACATTGTGTGTATGTATGAGCGTGTGTGTGTGTGTGTATATATATGTATACACTGTATATGATTTCAGATATCTCAAAGGCACTTTCCCTAAAAACTGGTCAAATGTTTTGAGTCTCAGCACTGGCTAGTTGGCTACATAGTAATAGCTCTATGCCCCATGTTTGCAGCTCAAATATTATCACTGTTTTAATATAATGAGGATGCCAAAGAAAGCTTTTTTCTCAGACTCACTGCCTACACTGACGTCACAGCTGAAGTAACCTACCAGCAACTAGGCAGGGCAGGCACTAAAGACATTTCAGTAGTTGCATCCTCCAACCATGACACAATGGCCTAACAGCAGCAACCTAAAGCTCAGCAAGTACATAAAACAGTTTGTAGCCACTACACAGTAAAAAGGAAAGATTTTAACCTAAAGCAGTTTTTGTCATTCAACCCAAGGCTATACAAACTCATTATTACTGTAGACCCTTTCTCTCCTTGAGTTTTCTTCCCCAATATATTTGGCTTGTATACAGACTTAGAATACAGCAATTGCTAATCTTTCAGACCAGTTTCTCTACTATGCATCTATGGGGGTCCCTTCTCTGTTTTCCCTCCCTTTGTACAGCCTTCCTTCTCCTCTCTCAGGAAGAACCACCCTCTTTTTGCAGGAAGATGGATGAAACTCACAACAGGTACTGTTGGGAAATGTGGTCTTATTACATGCTATGAGAAGCATCACACCTTTAAGGACCAGTCACCAGTGGATGATCAGAAGCATTGTAGCATTAATGCTAGTCCCTTAAAAAAAAACACAGGATAAAAGCCGAATTTATCCTTTGCTGGTAATTACAACATTCACCTGAAAGAACCCCTGATTTAAGGTGATCTTCTCCCAAAGGAGTAATAGAGAGGAAATGCAAGAGGACCCTATTCACATATAGGGAAAGCATCTTGACCCCCTATGGGTAAATTCAATATAATTCTCTGACTACTACAATGCAATCTTTTTGTGTATCAAGTTCAGCTATCAAGAAAATACGTGAAATTTTCTACAGATTGAATTATTGAACAAATAGCATTGGGTAAAACATTGTTAGTCATTGTGTATTAGTGGGCACTACGCTGGTTCCAATTCAGTCTAAGATATGGTACAAAGTAACACCCAGGGGTAAGCCTCACTGAATACATGGGACTTACTTCTCGCAGACATACTCCAGGTCTGGAAATAATTTACTGAATTGCAATACACTGGCTCTCATTTTAAGTGTTTAGATCTCACTGGATTGTTCTGATTTCCTCCCTATTCCCTACCATATGTATGCCATTTTTATCAAGGAAGTGTCAAGAAAAAAAATATCTTCAGCTGTAAGTATTCCTACAAATTTCATTGAATAGCATTTGTATTTGTGACTAAAAATAAAAAAATCAGCCCAAGTTTGCTCAGCAGACCATTTTATCTGTTTTAACTGTACCATAAAGTTTTTATCACCTGAAGAGAAAATATGAAGCAGAAAATGAATATAAAAAGGTGCTTATATAACAACCAAAATGATTGGTCTGAAGAGTAATTGATGTCAATTTTGTTATAATTTTTTCCTTCCACAGAAATGATCTGAAATGTAAAATAAATTAGCCAATTATCCTCAGATGGCAGGCTCTGCAAATGATGTAATCATGTTTTTTACCAACCAGTTCTTTTCTACAGAGTAGTACGTTTTGCTTATTAAAATGTCAGCATAAAGGACGGCTTCTCATTTTAATTTCCACTGCTAAAAATAGCCTCTATAATGGTGAAATATCTTAATTAAATTGGTGGGGAAACCCCATATGACAGTGAACAAAATGTTCCATATTGTGTTTTTTTTCTCAAATTAATATGTCTTAGCATAGTTCTGCCAAAGTGATTGTGATAAAGGCTACCAACTTTCTTAAGCTAAATTAGATGGAAATTATCACAGAGCAATTTTAGGCATGCCTACTCATATATTAATTTTCAGTGTTCAAATGCTGAACATGATTTATTACTAAATGGAACTACATAAATTTTGCTATGTAGTTAAGATATCTAAATATCTAACAGAAATGAGAAGAACAATGCACTGATTCATTATTATATAAAGGTTTCTTATTTATAGAATTAATGAGAAAGCTAGATCTCTTTTATTGTTGTTGTTTATTCATTTAGTCGCTTCTGACTCTTCGTGACTTCATGGACCAGCCCACGCCAGAGCTTCCTGTCGGTCGTCAACATCCCCAGCTCCCCCAGGGACGAGTCCGTCACCTCTAGAATATCATCCATCCACCTTGCCCTTGGTCGGCCCCTCTTCCTTTTGCCTTCCACTCTCCCTAGCATCAGCATCTTCTCCAGGGTGTCCTGTCTTCTCATTATGTGGCCAAAGTATTTCAGTTTTGCCTTTAATACCATTCCCTCAAGTGAGCAGTCTGGCTTTATTTCCTGGAGGATGGACTGGTTTGATCTTCTTGCAGTCCAAGGCACTCTCAGAATTTTCCTCCAACACCACAGTTCAAAAGCATCGATCTTCCTTCGCTCAGCCTTCCTTATGGTCCAGCTCTCACAGCCATATGTTACTACGGGGAACACCATTGCTTTAACTATGCGGACCTTTGTTGTCAGTGTGATGTCTCTGCTCTTAACTATTTTATCGAGATTTGTCATTGCTCTTCTCCCAAGGATTAAGCGTCTTCTGATTTCCTGACTGCAGTCAGCATCTGCAGTAATCTTTGCACCTAGGAATGCAAAGTCTTTCACTGCTTCTACATTTTCTCCCTCTATTTGCCAGTTATCAATCAAGCTGGTTGCCATAATCTTGGTTTTTTTGAGGTTTAGCTGCAAGCCAGCTTTTGCACTTTCTTCTTTCACCTTCATCATAAGGCTCCTCAGTTCCTCTTCGCTTTCAGCCATCAAAGTGGTATCATCTGCATATCTGAGATTGTTAATGTTTCTTCCAGAGATTTTAACTCCAGCCTTGGATTCCTCAAGGCCAGCTTGTCGCATGATGTGTTCTGCATACAAGTTGAATAGGTAGGGTGAGAGTATACAGCCCTGCCGTACTCCTTTCCCAATCTTAAACCAGTCCGTTGTTCCGTGGTCTGTTCTTACTGTTGCTACTTGGTCGTTATACAGATTCTTCAGGAGGCAGACAAGGTGACTTGGTATCCCCATACCACTAAGAACTTGCCACAATTTGTTATGGTCCACACAGTCAAAGGCTTTAGAATAGTCAATAAAACAGAAATAGATGTTTTTCTGAAACTCGCTGGCTTTTTCCATTATCCAGCGGATATTGGCAATTTGGTCCCTAGTTCCTCTGCCTTTTCTAAACCCAGCTTGTACATCTGGCAATTCTCGCTCCATGAACTGCTGAAGTCTACCTTGCAGGATCTTGAGCATTACCTTACTGGCATGTGAAATGAGTGCCACTGTTCGATAGTTTGAACAGTCTTTAGTGTTTCCCTTTTTTGGTATGGCGATATAAGTTGATTTTTTCCAATCTGATGGCCATTCTTGTGTTTTCCAAATTTGCTGGCATATAGCATGCATGACCTTGACAGCATCATCTTGCAAGATTTTGAACAGTTCAGCTGGGATGCCGTCGTCTCCTGCTGCCTTGTTATTAGCAATGCTTCTTAAGGCCCACTCAACCTCACTCTTCAGGATGTCTGGCTCTAGTTCACTGACCACACTGTCAAAGCTATCCCCGATATTGTTATCCTTCCTATACAGGTCTTCTGTATATTCTTGCCACCTTTTCTTGATCTCTTCTTCTTCTGTTAGGTCCTTGCCATCTTTGTTTTTGATCATACCCATTTTTGCCTGGAATTTACCTCCAATGTTTCTAATTTTCTGGAAGAGGTCTCTTGTCCTTCCTATTCTATTGTCTTCTTCCACTTCCGCGCATTGCTTGTTTAAAAATAATTCCTTATCTCTTCTGGCTAACCTCTGGAATTTTGCATTTAATTGGGCATATCTCCCCCTATCACTGTTGCCTTTTGCTTTCCTTCTTTCTTGGGCTACTTCTAGTGTCTCAGCAGACAGCCATTTTGCCTTCTTGGTTTTCTCTTTCTTTGGGATGTATTTTGTTGCCGCCTCCTGAACAATGCTGCCAACTTCTGTCCAGAGTTCTTCCGGGACCCTATCTACTAAGTCCAATCCCTTAAATCTATTCTTCACCTCCACTGCATATTCCTTAGGAATATTAGTGAGCTCATATCTAGCTGATCTGTGGGTCTTCCCTAATCTCTTTAGTCTGATCCTAAATTGTGCAAGAAGAAGTTCGTGATCTGAACTACAGTCAGCTCCAGGCCTTGTTTTTACCGACTGTACAGATGTCCGCCACCTTTGGCTGCAAAGGATGTAGTCAATCTGATTTCGGTGTTGCCCATCTGGTGAAGTCCATGTATAAAGCCGTCTCTTAGGTTGTTGGAAGAGAGTGTTTGTTATGCAGAGTGAATTGTCTTGGCAAAATTCTATCAGCCTATGTCCTGCTTCATTTTGTTCTCCCAGGACATACTTACCTGTAATTCGAGGTGTCATTTGACTGCCCACCTTAGCATTCCAGTCTCCTGTGATGAAAATAACATCTCTTTTAGGCGTGTTGTCCAGTAGGTGCTGCAGATCCTCATAGAACTGCTCTACTTCAGCTTCTTCAGCATTTGTGGTTGGGGAGTATATTTGGATCACTGTGATGTTAGATGGCTTGCCCTGAATTCGAATTGAGATCATTCTGTCGTTTTTTGGGTTGTATCCAAGCACTGCTTTAGCCACTTGACTATTAATTATGAAGGCTACTCCATTTCTTCTGTAGTCCTCTTGTCCACAGTAGTAGATCTGGTGGTCATTTGATGTGAAGTGGCCCATTCCAGTCCATTTCAGGTCACTGACGCCCAAAATGTCTATCTTTAATCTTGACATCTCACCAATAACCACATCCAATTTGCCCTGGCTCATAGATCTTACATTCCAGGTTCCAATGGTGTGTTGATCCTTAGAACATCGGATTCGCTGTTCACCACCAGCACCGTCGGCCGCTAGCCGCCCTTTCGGCTTTGAGCTAGCTGCGTCATCACGTCTGGGGCTAGTTGAACTCATTCTCTGTTCCTCCCCAGTAGCATTTTGACCATCTTCCGACCTGGGGGTCTCATCTTCCGATGGTATACCGACATATCTCTGGTTGTACTGATCCATTTAGTTTTCACGGCAAGAATACTGGGGTGGGTTGCCATTACCTTCCCCAGGGATCGCATTTAGTCTGACCTCTCTGTCATGACCTTCCCGTCTTGGCTGGCCCTTCACGGTTTAGCTCATGGCATCATTGAGGTGCTCAAGCTCCAGCACCACGACAAGGTAACGATCCTTTGCTGAAGAGATCTCTTTTATAGATTCTTGAAAATTACAATTTCTAAAGATCCAAGATTATGGAATGAACCTGAATGCATAGGAATCTCTGTAATATAGGGATGTATTAATTTATAGTTTGCTGTGTTTCACCAACTGCGCAGAGTCCCTCCTTTGGGGGGAGATGGGCGGTGATAAAATTTGGTAAATAATAAATAAATAAATAAATTGGTAGGAGGAAAAGCTTTTATTAATTGGGAGTCTGTAAATTAACATTTATCTTTTGACTTTTTTCAGATGCCAAATAAGCTGACTTGTACCTCCCCCAAAGTTGATAGGGATACATTTTTAAAAATCTCTTTGTATATCCGCATTACTGTTTGATCTATATGTATCCATATAGACAGTTCAGTATAACTATCAGCTATTCTAACACTTTTAAAGAAATCATCTTAAAATATATTTTTTCAAGTTCTTATTTGAGGGCTATCTGTATAGTTCAGTGCAGCCATGATTGCTTGACTATTTTATTTGCAGTGTTTTCCTATTTATACTCTTCTGGTATGAAGGAGAACCATATGGAAGGGTTTATGAAGGCTTGCAAGGGAATAGCATTCTCTGTGGGAGTTTCCCAAAGGAGAATTTTTCATTTTACCGAGATCTCCAGTCTAGTGCACTAACTTGATTACAATCTGAGTCAAAAAGAAAAATGTAACTTGTGTACCAAAGTTGGGTTTTTTTGCAGATGTAAAGCCAACAATAATTTTTTTTAACATTATATTCCTCAAGACAGCATAGATCTTTCTGGAAGAGCTTGGTCACTCAGTTTTCCATTATTGTTAATTCTATGTTAATTCTCTAAAGATTAATTACACAATTCAGTTTGGATTCTATGCATTGCTTTTTCTTTGCACTAGACAGACTACGGTAATTGAAGTTTCAGCCTGACTAGTAGCACTTTATCATATCAGTATCTGATGATGGGGGACCCCTAGGAAGAAGAGATTTGGCAGTCACATTTTAAATTATACCCTCTGCCAGTTGACCATGCTCAAACCTTTCAACAGTTTGTGATGGCTGGGAAAAATCCCCCAATGCCCACATCTAATTACACTCTACCAGCATCTTCTTTCTGATATGCAAGACTATCTGACAGAAACATTTGCAGCTTCCTTGAAATTTCTCATCTATGCAGATAAAGTCTGACACATTGCCCCTTGGATGGAGGAAGAAAAGGTGCCAATCAAAGCCATCCCCCGTGAACAGGATAAAACTTGGGAAACTTTTATTCATCTTCCTTGTCCTACCTTGTCATTCCTTAATAGTATTTGTTTGTAATGGCTGATTTGTTTGACTCTGTAAGATCAATGCTAAACCAGGAATCTTTAATAAATCTACTAAGCTACCTTAGTTTATCTCAGTATACTGATCTACATAGACTGCCTTCTGGTATAAATTTTGATTTATTTTTGTTAAATAACTCCTCACTAATGATACTGTTTATATTTTCCCCAATAAAGTTTACTTAGGCTTTGATTCCCAGGTTGGCTTCAATTCCATTGCATCTTTAAGGGAATGTCTTCTACATGCCTAAACTGCTAAATGGTTTACATTAGCATCTGAGCTGGAAGGATGAGAGGTGAGATAGATTTACTAATTAAGAGAGATGGGTGAGTGGGTATGGAGCTTAGCTGTCAGTTTCCCTACTCCCAAGTAACCCCCCCTACATTGAAAGTAAATTGTCTTCCTGTCGGCTTGGATTAACTTGAGTGAGTGTTGGCAAGATGCCTCTGAGTCATTTTACACAACTGGCATTGAAACAGCTACTGCTAATCTTGATTAGGAAGGATATTTTGAGGAGGGTGGCAATGTAATTAAAATGAGAAGGAAAAATAAGGGAAACAGAAGAGTTATATTTACAATCAAGATTAAAGGTCAGAACTATGAACAATGATGGCAGATCTGCTTGTTTAAATTAGGTCTACTAGCACACAAATTTTCAGAGCATAGGAATTGCATAGGTGCAGAGTTATGAACCTGCAATTTCATTTCTACATTTAGTCACTTTCTCAGCTGACTAAGAGAAAAGTACTTGAGTAGGAGAAAATGCTTCCAGTACTAAGCATCAGACATAGAAGACTCCAGTGAGCAAAAGGCCCTCTTGCTGAAAATCATTGACATTTGATATGTGATTATGTTACAGCCAGGTTTAAACACATGGGGACATTAACATCACCATTCATTTGGATTCCAGAACAAGGATTCTTACAAGGCAGGGATATACATCTGAATACAGATATAAATCCCACTGGGACTTACTTTCAAGTATAGGACTGCAGTTAATATTTCAGCAAGTGCTTCTTCTGTAATTTTGACTCATTCAAAAGTTACTAATTTTCTCAGAAGACTGTATGTTTCCAATTGGCAGATTCTTTTTCTAATATCTACTTTGCTGGAATTAAATCATGTGATCCATAAGATTTACTTGTGCAAAAACTTACTCATTATTTCTGTGAATAAATGAGACATTTAGTTATTCAACAAGAACTTTATAAAGTGATTTGGAGCTTTGATTTGGATCTCCTCAAATGGTTTATATTGTCTGTTAATGTGGCCATGGGGAAGGAGTGAAGGGAATCAGCCGCCTGATCAAGGTCCAGCTTCTAACCTGAATTTGTATGTCAATAGGCACTATATGGATTTCCTAAAGGTTTCAATCTGTTCCTATGTGTAATTTATGATATGAATTCTGTTCTGAACATTTTTTGTTGTTTCTTCAAACAAAGAGTATACTTTTTTCCAAGCAGCCAATAAAGACAAAGATATAAAACATATTCTTACTTGATTTAACTTCTGAGCTGTTCTCCAAATATCTTGGGACATATCCAAGAAAAACAGCTGATGATAACATACACTTAAAATTGCTCATGAGTTAATTCTTCAAAAATTTAGTTCAGTTTTTCACAACCCCCCCCAAGCCTATAAATATTATTCATCTGATTATAATGATAAATTTACATTCTAGTATCTAGTACATTGCTGAAAATCAAATACAGCTTAAAAAGTGCATATATGTAGAAGAAATTAAATCAGGAAAACATTGAAATCTGAAATATTTTACAGCTTAATGATGCATTGAAATGCCATTGATTTCAGTCAGCCTGAAGTACAACAATGTTTTCTGGAGTCCATTTAAACCCATTGAGCAGTTACAACATTTTGATAAGAAAACAATGCTCAGGGGATATAGCAGATATATAATCCAAAATGAATTAATCACCCCAAATAAATCAGTATCTGATTTCCTAACTCTTTGTGCTATTATCCTTCCAAGGATGAAAAAGAAAACTGTGGTGTCAACTGGGCAAGTAAAAGAAATTTTGAGGGTCAAAAACTCATGTCATGCTGTATTTGGAATCTAAGCTTTTCACAAGAATGTATTTATATATTGAAAATATTTATAGATTGTATCTCACTGCAACCGAAGAGCTAGAATGTGTGTGTGTGTAGCCATATTGAACCTTTGTGTCGCGAGCAGGGGTTGCACTTTCAATAATCAGTCCAGGATACAGAAATAAAAGGGGATTATCAAATTCATATGATGGCAGAATACAAGTTATAAGTTGTCACTGGGATTGAAACAAGACCCCTTCTTTGTTAAATTTATTTTCAATTTTTAATAGATGTAGTGCTTTTAATATCTTTGTATCTTGTACAAAGCTCTTAAGGAATGAGTGGCTTTAAATAAATCACATGTGACCAGTGAGTTCATGTATATCTTTCCTATCTGTCTTCAGAAAGAATGTGGGGAAGCAGGCAAACTAGAGACCACAAAATGGAACCACAGTATGTTGTCCCAAACAGAACTTTCATCCTAATACTTCATGAAAACAAAGATTTTTTTTTACTTCTCCTTCTTTTTACCAAATAAGGCCCTTCGAACGGTCACTCATGCCCTGGTCATCTCCCATACAGACTACTGTAATGCGCTCTACATGGGGCTACCCTTGAAGAGTATCCGGAAGCTACAGCTGGTCCAAAATGCAGCTGCGCAGGCGATTTTGGGTGCTTCAAGATCAGCACATATTACCCCGTTGCTGCGCGAGCTGCACTGGGTGCCAGTTTGCTTCTGGGTCCAATTCAAGGTGTTGGTTATCACCTGTAAAGCCCTACATGGCATGGGGCCAGGTTACCTGAGGGACCGCCTCATCCCCGCTTCATCAGCCTGTCCCACCCAGTCATGCAGAGAGGGCATGCTGCGGACCCCATCTGCAAGAGAACTCCATCTGGTGGGGTCCAGGAGGCGGGCCTTCTCTGCAGCAGCTCCCGCCCTTTGTAACACCCTTCCCCCGGAAGTGAGGCTAGCCTCCTCTCCTTTGGACTTCAGGAAACAATTGAAGACCTGGCTTTGTCACCATGCCTGGAGTGGGGAGAGGAAGAGCCACTCTTGGGGTTGGTTGGCTCCCTAGTCCTGCCAAGGCCAGTCTTGTTCCCCTTTGGGTGGTATTAGATCTGCCGTTGCTTGGATCTCATTACATTTTATATTTATTTATTGATATTGATATTTATGGATTAATGATATTATTTATGATTTTATTGAATTTTAAACTGTTTTATTGTGAACCGCCCAGAGTCCCCCATATCAGGGAGATGGGCAGTGATAAAAATATGATAGATAGATAGATAAATAAATAAATAAATAAATAAAGGCAGTTGGGTATTTCTCTTAAATCGTAAATTACCAGGCTAAGGAAAGCTTGCTTAGATTTAGGAATAAAAGTTGATTTAAAACCAACTGTACTTCCAGTCTTCCCCAACCTAGTGCCCTCCAGAAGTTTTGTACTACATCAGCTCCAGCCAGAATGACTAATAGGGAGCTGCAGTTCAATGTTTTTAGAAGGCACTGCTTTCACCTTTCACACTTTAGGGAAGGCATTTGAGTCTAAAAATAAATTGCCCTAAACATATACATTCAATGTAATTCTTGTTTCTCAACACTGACTGGCATTATTGTGCTACAGAGAAATAGAGTAACAACTAAGTTAGCTGAACTTTATTTGTCCAACCAGAGCAATGATAGAGTGAAATTCGTAGCACAGTTAAAACATACAATGACCCACTAAAAGCCAATCAATGTTGTTGAATACCTTTATCAGCCATTGTTATCCTGTACAGATTTTGAGATTTCTGGACTATAGGAAGGTTTTGTGATTTCCTGGGGTGTAGAAATACAATAGATTAAAAACTATTAACAACTCTCTGCCTTGTATAGGCCCTCCCCTAATAAAAGCTGGCTTTTCACTTTCAGTATTCTTTCAGTTTTAAAGTCAAGCACTATGACTCTAGGGAAGTATTAATTTTCACTTATATTTATTTATTGAATTATTGAGTGTATAGGCCACCTTATTCCAGGTGACTCTTTTAAAAATTAAAACAACAATAAATACAAAATGGCGCCAGCAATAGAAAGAGCATCTGTTTAGTGTCCATTAAATGAATCTGGGCAGACTATATACAATTTAAATAGGCCAGAACGAGAACTGAAATGTTGGCTAAGAACACAAATTTCTGTATATTGTAGATAAACAAAATGTTACTATTTTACAAATTCAAAATGCTTCTCAGTTATTTGACTATATACATGCTTTAACAACGCAAAATGTTATTGTTTTGCTTTAGAGTCCTGGCATAAGTCCAAAGTTGTTTCCAGTGATTAATGTGTCGTTTCCTATTAATTTTTTTCCAGATGTATATTGGCTTCTCCTGGAAAACAGGATTTAATTGTTTTCTATTTCAGGTACTCAAAAAGTACTCAAATATCACATACTTTTCATTTTTCATATTAATTCAATGTCTTGAAAATGGAGCAGAAGAATTAATTTGAAAGGGAAACTTTTAAAACACAGATACAAATTAAGTACTCTGTAGAGACAAATAAACGCTGTTCTCCCAACGTAAATAAAGCCCAGCCCAATATATGCGCAATACTTATGGATATCATGGCATGAAAAAAATATATCTAAATAGAAAAAAATGGATGCATGAAAATCCATCCAGGCAATTCCTTTTTGAGAGAACTTTTGATATGGATAACATTCCATATTTTAAAGGGGGTTTTGGAGCAAAGGAAAGTAGATGGAGACATGCAAGGACAATATTATTTGTGAGAAAGGGAAGCATGCAAAACCCTCCAAATATCTCAAATAAGCAATCTGCAGGAAAATAATGAGAAATTAAAGAAACAGGTGGTTGAAACAAACAAAGAATACCATCTGATTCCAACAGGACCACCTCCAATGCCCCGGAATACATATGTATCCTCAATTATCCACTGATAAGGATGATCCAATACAATCTTGTACTCCAGAGGATATTTTAAGTACTATTATCTGGCCATCTCCATTGGCCTATGGAACAGGAGTTGTGGCTGGAACCCCCCACCCAACACCACCCTCTTCAGTACCACCAGCTTCACTCAATCCCAGTCTCCCCCAATGCCATTTTCACATATATCCTGGTGTGTGTGCGTTTGTGTACACACACACACTCAGAGTATATGTATGTGTATATATATGAACATGATAACAAATTGTCACGTTTTGGGTGCTGGTAGTTAGAGTCGACACCTCCATGCTGCATGGATACCTTGCGACTTGTGCAATATAATTTTGCAGTTCCCTAAACTAAATCAGGATCTATAAAAACGTAAAAGGGACTTGCAAGCTGTGTTTGATTATGATCCAGCATATGTGGATGTTAATCAGTTTCTTAATGCTATTTTAACTACAAATCAGATGGCTCGCTTTAAACATATCAGTCACTGGCTGGGATCACATCTGTATTGCAATAAGTGGCCTAGACCTGCCCTGAATGTCTATAATACAACATTAGGAAGACTTTATAGCCTCCCCCTTGACAGAATAACTCCTCCTTAGCATTCAAATCAACTACTGAAATGCCACCTTTCCAAGGTTATAAAAATGTCCTTGTCCTTGTTTGTATGTTTAGCAGGTGGTTTGAGGCTTACTTTTACAGGAAAGCTAATGCTGTTACTGTAGCCAAGAAGCTGGTCTAAAAGAATTGGTCCCTCAGTTCAGTGTACCTTCTTGCATAAAGCCAGACAGATGCACACATTTTGTTAAGGCCATTATTACCACATTAGTAAAGGCATTTCAGATTAATCTGTAGTTTCATCCAGAGAGTTTTGGCTTAATGAACAACTTAATGGTACGTATCCTGCAGCACAAAATTCTAAGATTTATAGTCAATCCAATCCAAAGCGGCCCGATGTTCTTCCCCTTGTGCAGCCATGTGCAGCCAGTTTAACAGAACCAATGGACTGATGCTGCATGAAGTTCTTATGGCCCCCTTATGTGAACCTATGTTTCACCACCAACAATCAAGCAGTTAGCTTTGACTGATGAACTTCCCCCTTATGCTATGCAGTTAAATAGGGTATTGAAGTCTGTAAGCACCACCATCCTGTCTGGTGCCAAACCACCCCAATGCAGGCATCTGTTCCTGTGGAACAGATCCAGTGGTAGTTGCTGATTAAACTTTTCTCTTTGTCTGTTGGCCTCCTCTACTCATTGGATGTACAATCCTTATTCCACAACCACAAGCATGTTTACGTAGTACCTAAATCCTTGTATGTAGTTCCTAAAACAAGAATATAGTATTTGTTGACTACCTAGAAGAACATAGTCTAGCCTGTTCCTTTGCTTTTAACAATATTTTTTCAAAATCATAAGTTAAGCACAGAAATAAACTCTGTGTTGAATTTGTGCTAACGTGTGCTGTGCACTAATTTTTGCTGATCTTCTGTATACCACGCCATATACTAAACTGTCTGGAAAGTCCCCAACCTTCAGGAGAAGCTTTTCAAGGGGCTTCCTGGGTAAGTGGGGGAAGGATCGACAAAAATCAGAAACAAGGGTTCACTGAGTGGAAGCCCATATATATACTGTGTGTGTGTGTGTGTTTCATTTCCTTCTAATTCTTTTATGTTTTCTGTACTATATTTACACTTGTCTGTTTTAACAGTTCTTACCAAACAAAATAATCAGGCTGATGACATTATTCAATAACATAGTAAGAAAAAAGAAAGAAAACAGAGCACAATATAGCATTAATATCTGTAGCCAATGGATAGTAGTCAGTTCTCACATTTTACTTTCACACAACAAAGGTTGGGGGAACAGCCGGTAATTTTATCACTTCTTATATAAAGGAGGCTAGCCATTGTAAAATGATTTTGTTCTATTGAAGTCAAGCCAACAGCAAAGACTGTAGTCCAAAGATCTTACCAATATTGGAAATTATGTTCTTAGAGATGTACATCCTGATCCTAACTGCATTATATGAGTTTATTTTTTGTTTGCATGAATTTGTCATTGTTGCACATAACTTCAGCTGGACACCAATTTGAAAATGCTTAAGCCTAGTGGTTCAATTCGCTTTATCTCTGTGGTGGACTATCACTTTATCAAACAGGCTCTTCATTTTCTCTTAGAGTTGTGCAAAGCATTTGAAAGTGGTCCATTACTGAATCATTTCTCTTTAAATTGCTAAAGTAGTTGCATGTTTTGTAAGCTTAGGCGAACGGCTGCAGTTGCTTCAAAAACCAGCAGTCCCTGCATGTGAGTTTTCAAAGTAGGAACCTGAGCTGACAAAAGGCAGGGAGCCCATAACATTGTAACAGAGCTTCATCTATGCTCCTGTTAGCCTTGCGAGGTAGTCCAGACAAGAAGCACACCCAGGAGTACTAGCTCTATCTTTATTGTAAGATTACATTAACAGAATCTTGTAAGTCTGAAAGTACCCCTCCCATTCCTCACTTTTACCTCCCCAGGTAAAAACTAGGGAAGGTGGATTCTGAGACACTTTAGCCACCCTTCAAATTTTATCAGACCATTGTCTCAGCTGCAACTCTTCCTCCTGTCTCCCAAGGTCATTCCCACATACCACTACAGCTCCCAAGAGTTGCAAAGCACCTCTTTCAAATGCTTGTATACAGCCCTTTATTTCTGAACCAACAGCCTCTAAATAAAAGGTGTTAAAAAGTATCCCAGAAAGGGAGGCAAGAAGGCAGCCTTTACAGTTTAACAGTAGTGTATATAGTTATCCAGGTTATAGGAGGGTTGGAAAATGAGTATTACTTTAACTGGCCACTATATTTTAAAAGAACAGTAAGGATTCCTGACTGCTCCGCTCCCACTTTCCCCGTTACCATTTTTTGATAAAAAGGATGCAGAAGTACAATCCTGCAAAGTCTTAAAGTGTGCCAGATTCCATCCTCTCAATAATAACTATTAGGGGAAGGAAAGTGGTTGTAAGAAACAAAATCTGAGCAAGTCCCACCTACTCCTGCACAGTAGATGCAAAGAATCTTGAGCCTAAGTTACAAAGCCAGGGGTTGGGTGAACCTTAATTAGAAAATGGTTTCTCTCCGTGGACAATGCCCCTCCGTGTTTGAATTTCCAGTCTTTAGCACAATGCATGTGAAACTGCTGCATTTGCAATGGACTGGAGCTGCCCTTACATACAAAGTCGTGTCTTAAAAAAAATGTGAGAACTAGCATTTGGCTGCTTGTAGTATTTACCCTGCTTTACTGCATTCCCTTTGACTTAGGCCAAGCCAAGCGAAGTAGGAGAGGTTATGAATAGAAATATTGTATCTCCCAAACAGCCCCGAGAAAGGAAGGCCTATTTTGCTACCTAATCACTTATTTTCATTATTATTAGGACCTTTTTAGCGCTTGCGGGCGCTGATACCCTTCCGAAGTCCATCCGCCTCTCTCTGCCAGAACAAGGCGGGTTTGGGAAACGGGCAGCCTCCCCCCTGCCCGCCCCCAGCCCTTTTCTTAGGCGCTCAATGGGAAAGGAGGTCGGTGACGTCTTCCGCCGCAAGGGAAGGAGTCGGGCTGAGCTTGGAGAAGCAGCGAACGATCCAACCGTCTCGCCGGCTCCGTCGCGGCCGGCCTCCAGGGGTCGCTGCTGTAGCGAGTAAAGGCGGCCCCCCGGGCGCTCGAGAGAGTTGGGCGGAGAGGAAGGTGGCGGCGGGCGAGAGACGCAAACAACTTTTGTGCTTGCAGTGAGTTGCAGGCACCGGCCCGCCGTCCGCCGGACTTGTAACCCGAGCCTGGAGTGCGGCGCCGTAGGGCGAGAGAGCGCTTAAAGCCGCGGCGGCGAAGAAGCTGACTAGCGCGCTAAGGGGGCAACGGCGGCGGGGGGTGGCTGCCTCCTTTCGCCGGTCCTAGGCTCGCCCGGACACGGGGGCAGCCGGCAATGGGCAGGAGAGAAACCGCGTGAGCCTCCGGCGAACTTTTCCCCTCCTTCGCGCAGGGCAGGCGGAGCGGGGCAGGCGGATGGAGGATGCGCTCTGCCCGGCGAGCTGTCTGAGAAGGAGGCGGCGGCGAAGGAAGCGCCGGGGACGACGACGATGAAGAAGCAGCAGCTGCCGGCCTCGCCGCCGCCGCTCCCGAAGCACTACGGCGCGGGCTGTCCGGAGCCCCGGCCTCATGTGGCCCCGTCCACCGCCGTGGGTCCCGGGCACGGCATGGGCTGGAGGAGGAGGAGGCGGCCCCTCTCGCTGCTGCCTTTCCTTTCCCTCCGCGACTACGGCTTCTGCATGGCCGCCCTGCTGCTCTTCTGCCTAGGCTCCCTCTTCTACCAGCTCAACGGGGGCGCCCCTCACTTTCTGCTGGACCTGAGGCACTATTTGGGTAAGGCCACGGAGGGAGGCGGCGAGCAGGGATGCTCCTGGCGGCGGAAGGGGGCAGGAAGGCCGGGGACCCCGCGCCTCACTGCCGGAGGGAGCTCTCCTGAGGCGAGAGCCGCCTTCCTGAGAGGAGAAGGGAGGACGAAGCGACTTCACGGGCTTCTTTGCGTGCTCTGGGAAGGGGGCGGGGGTCTCCGAAGTTTAAATTGGGTCCCGCTTGTTGTCAGGGCATCTTTTCACAGCTCTGTGCCCGCCATCAATTCCTAAGTGGATCTTCTTTCGAGGGAAGTTAACACCCTTCTCTTTGAAACCAGTAGAAAGGGAGGGAGAGGTTACTCTCTGAGGGTGTTTTTGGCTTTCCAAGCATGTAAGGTGTGCTTGCAACAGTAAGTTGGTAAATAGTAGCCTATCTGAATATGCTAAATTAAATATTTGGAGTTGGGAGGAGAGTTGTCTTTGCTCCCTAATCAGAATAATTTCCTTGTATGCTTTATTAATACTGAACAAGAAACCAAAGTTTTGTCCTCATTATATTGCATAAGCATGCTGTGGAGGGAGGAAGGGGGAAATCCTATTTATTTTAACTGCTGCTGGCAGGATTAAGTTTATTAAGTGTATTAAAAGGTACTTTAATTTGCATTTAAGTGGCCCTAAACAAGAAATAAAGCTTTAAGGCAGAAGTTAGAAGTACTTACAATGCTTGTAGCAGTTGCTTTTATGAGTTCATGTCTCCTTAGCCATATTTTTTGACAGACTGCCTCCATACAGTCCTCAGTATATAAATTAATCCATAGCTTTATCTTTCAAAGGTTGGAATTTTTGCTATTACAGTTAATGTTACATTTTTTTCTACCTATCACTTTGTCGTCTTTGAAATGCTTGACAAGTGACATGTTCTTTACCTTACGAAGCCATTCTTTAGCAAGAACAAATAACATCCCTTGTGCTCTTGTTAGCTTCCATGTGGGGTCTTTGTTATGGAATAGTTGGGGAACTAGAGGGTGACAAAGAAGTCCTACCTCACTCTTGGCTTTATTAGATAAATCATTGAGGCTCACGCCTAGTCCCAGCCTCCCAGTGATAAAATATTGTTAAGCAGATGAGCAGTTGACTGCTGTTGGCCATTCAAGATAGTGTGGGTAACTAGACTATAATGAATGTTAATGTAAGAGACTTACAGAAACTCATTGGAAAGTAATGGACACCCTATGTTACCAAAGACTTAAAATAGTTATCATAGGACCCTTGGGTCTAGACATGTCAAAGCCATCCACTGATCACAGCAGTGCTGTAACTGGCAGGTGTTTTCCCATAGGCTGGGTGACATCCAGTGTATCTGTGGTCTTTGGAGTGTTTGGAGAAGTGTATTAGTGAAGTCTCTTCTCGTTGTTGTTGTTGTTCTTTAATGCTGCCTCCCTAAAATACCTTATTTTAGGTAATTGTAATACATGCAATGACTCTTAGAGATATGTCCATTTGTGCCATTTCCTTTATAATGTTTCTGCTGTTAATTTTGTAAAGACTTCACTATTAATTTTTAGCTCAGTATCCACATAGATTCACATGTATTTTACATGCAGTCCATCTGATTTAGTCTCTACTACTTTCAGATCATATTGGAGCCTGTATAGCCGTTGTAAGTCCGTTTTCTGACAGTTCTGTATGTACCATGTCCAGGAGTTGCATATCTGTGCCTCTTTATTATAAAGCATATTTATCATTGAATATGTGCATCTATTTCAGAGACTATTGTATTTATGTATTTCCTTCCCTTAACATCAGAGTCCCAAATTGATTTATTGTGAATTATTGTCATATTGGAATTCAGTGATGAAGCTTCCACATCTGTGTCCACATGTATTTTTTATTTTTGTAAGAGAGACAACTGGCATAGTATTTTTCAAGATGATCCCCAACACCACTAAAGAAATGGAAATAAAAGCTTCTTTTGAAGCTGCTTTTCTGTACTCCCCAGGCTGCTTGATCTATCATGTTATATTGTGAATTTTGGTGCTTCTCTGTTCCCTTTACCCACTAAATTCATTTCATACTGAACACTTCCTTGGAGGAATGTGAATTTCTCTCAAGTTTGTGATTCAGAAACCAATAGGAGTTTAGAGAGAGTGAGCTGCTAGTTTCCTGAAGCAAAAAATAAGTGATGCCCAGTGTAATTCAGATTTCTGTTTTAAAGTCTACAAACACAGGAGGTGGAGAATTATGAAGTACATAAAAATGAAAAGTGCTTAGAGTTATTTTCCGTTTAGTTCAGGGGAAAAGCAGTCATACTGTGTTAATTTGTAATAAAAACAATCTTGATACTAAAAATAGTATAAGAAATATAGTTGTAATAAGAAAAAAATAAAACAATCTTGATACTAAAAATACAAATATAATTCTGCTTATTCTCTTAGACATATTTGGAGTACAGTTATTTTGGAAGCTAGAGACAAGTATTGATAAAAATCTATGTGGTACTTGATACTGTTTCGTTACATTCACTATTGCATAAGAGACACATTCTTATATGGCGAAGCTTCTCCCTGTATGCTTCCTTCCGCATCCCTTCCATACCTACTCCAAAGAGTCCCTCCTCTGGCAGATGCCATTTTGTTAGGGAACAGATGCAGTTGGATTCTCCTATGTTTCAGGGGTGTAGAAATCAATGATGACGTATCTGTCAGTTTGCTCATATGGCAGGTAGTATCTCTGTTGTGTAGAAAGCTTGGTCTCTCCCCATGCCTCAAATGTCTGCTTTGAGTTAAGATACAAGCAAGTGGTAGAAAAAGGCAGAGATGAGAAAGTTAGGCTGTTTTATTCTTCCGTATGCTACAATATATGGTCTGTTAAGGGCAAAAGTAGTTTCTGTCATTGTAGTCAAAGTTTTGGCTATTAGCAACAAAGTTGGTAGAGTGGTTCATTTTATTAGAATATAGTTGTAAGTTTGGAATACAAGTAATAGTATCTAAAAACTTTTACTTGAACTGGTTTGAATCAGTGATCCACAAATACCACAAATCTCTAGAAAGTTGATTCTGGTGGCCAGCATGGAAAGCTTCAGGTAAACTGGCACAGAAGTAACAAATTCTTATAGGCCAACCATCCCACAAAGAGTGCCTCTTTAAAACGTAAAAAACTAGGATGCAAGCATCAGTGGAAGGCCACTATGCGTACACTGTTGCACCTCCCGTTTAAAAACTTTTACTGAGTGATTGATACAAAACACATACACCTTACCTCTGTGGATTAGAAAGCTATATCAAAACTTATAGGTTCCGTCTTTAAGAATTGTGTGTTATCTTTGGCAGAAAAATAAACCTAAATTTAAGGATTTTTTTTTTGCAGTATAAAAAGTGTCTTTGTATATATGTTTTTCCTAATCCCATATGAGGCTTTCATATTATTGGATTATAAGGTTTTGAGTTTTGCTTGCTAATTTTACTGATTCTGAACTTTCATGCTTTTTGTAGATGCTTTTTGTTGTGTGTTACCTATATGGAATTTGTTAGGGAAGGGTTTGAAAGAGGCAAAAAGACAATTAGACTGTTGGAGTCTTGAAAATTCAGCCTTCTTGGAGCGTAATCACATTGCAGTCAGTGTTTCTTGTCAAGGCGTTATTAAGAAATAAATGATGTACAGTAGTGGTGGCTATTATGGACTTTTCAGTCTTCCTTATATAACTCCTCAAAAGGTTAAGAGGAACACTGTTTTCTAAGAAAATGAATATGCATGAAATTGGGAAAAAGAAGCAGAAATTATATTCTTTGTGTTCTTTTTTCAGCTTCCTTACTATGTTTAGAGTGCTTTTATAACATCCACCCAAATGTCTTGTACAGTTGGGACAAAAAGCAGTTATGAAGATTATGTAGCAGAATTAATGTCTTTGAAGAATGTATGCAGTGGAGTAACAGAACAGCCTTGTATAAAAAAGCCACAAAATGCATTAAAACAACATGATGGGAGCAGCAAGATTACATGTGCCTGCTGTGGACCCAAGCATGGAATTTGTCATAATATAAACTCAACATGTTTGACAAACTGTACTCCATATCAGCCATTGTTGTCATTCTCCTAAATGAGAATAATATTTTTTCAGCCCTATGTGTGTTATTTATGGCTGCTAGAAAAGATATCCAAAGTGAGAAGTACAGCAGAAATCCCAGGGAATATTAATCCTATACTTTCATCCTGATTATTTTAACAACGCCTATTTACTTTGCTATGTCAAGGTGCTTGTCTTTTCAAGTTGATTTATTTTCTATTTTATTTTGTTCTTTTTATGTTTATGAAAGTACCTGAAGCCATTAGTGCTGTACATAAAAGATAATTTTGAAATATAATCTGTCTTCAGGCTTATACTTTACAAAGCATCTATTTAGGTTATTTCATTCCCTCATCCCAGCCTGTCCACAGATTTTAGCATGAGGAAATATACTGTACTGTCTGTGAGTAATTGCTTCTACATAATCTGCAGGAGATAGCTACATATTGGCAATAGAAGTTCAGAAGCAATGCAGACGTGTATAATTAGATTGAGACCTGAGTAGATTGCATCACAAGAATGTGAGCATTTTTTTTCTTCCACTAATGGACAATGGTTTATGTTTTTTTCAAGGGTTTTTCCAGTTCTTCTTCCAAATCTCTTCTAGTATTTGGGGGTCATATAGAAATCATAGAGTGTATCACAGAAGGGTGGCAGTTAGTAAAAATTCCTCCCCGGTCCCTTGCACAAGCAGAGAAGCAGGTTAGGTTCCAAGTTATTTCCTTATGTATGATTTAAGATTAATGTAATAGATCTTCTCTTTCCATAGACTCCCATCATTTCTGACATAGGAATATTTCTGACATAGGACTATATCCATCAATTTGGTAATGACTGGAGTGCAGCTCTAACTTCATCTAGAGGTTCATGTAAATAGGAAGTATCTTCTAAGGTATTTTGGATGTTACCATCTCTACAGAATTTCAGTATATTCATTCCATCTTTGTTTGATCTTTGAATCAGTCACTATCTATTGGCAACCTTTACAATACCAAATTGAGGTTGAAATCTTCTGAGTTGGAGATCTTTTGGAAAACTTCCCTTGCTTTTCCTTGTCTGTTTCCATCTTCAATGCCTTTACAACCATCTTTATTTTTCTTGGCTTTGGCTTCTTTTCATGGCAATTTTCACTATTTATTCTGTCATCCAGTTTGCTTTCTACTCTTTCTTGGTCTTTGGCAGTCTTCTTTCAGGTTCATTCTTAACAACTTTTTGATTTCATTTCACAGTACCTCTGGTTCCCTATCAATGAGATTCAGGACTTCAAAGTGATTCCAGAACATCTCCTTAAAAATGGTGGGTATATGCTGAAGGTCATATTGTGCAAATTCATTAGCTTGGTTTTTCCACTTTAGCTTGACTTGGAATTTGCACACGAGCACTTTTTGATCTGTCCCACAGCTAGCTTCTGGCCACTTTCCTGTTATAACTGTGTTCTTCCACCTCCTTATAACAATACTATAGTCAATTAGATTTCTCTGTATTCCATCTTGTGTGTGTGTGTGTGTGTTATTTTGGTTGTTTGAAGTCTGTGTTTCCAATGAATAAATCATTCGATTGGCAGAAAGTAATAAGTCATTCTCCTGCTTTATTTCTATTTCCTAGGCTATATTGTCTAACTAGATTTTCCTCTACTATTTTCAACTTTGGCATTCCAATCTCCAACCACAAACAGCACATCTTGCTTGCATGTTCTGTCATTTTCAGATTGAACTTGACCATAAGACTCATCAACCTCTTCTGCATCAGTGGTTAGAGCGTAAACTTGGATAATTGTTTCATTAAAGGGTTATCTGTGAAGTCTGATTGATATTATTTGGCCATTGATTGCATTGTACTGAAGTACTGTCCTTGCTGTATCCTTCTTAACTATGAAAACAACACAGTTCTTTCTTTGTGGTTTGTGACCCGAGTAGGAAACATTATGACTTCTGACTGAAAGGATCCAGTCCCAGTCTGTTTCAGTTTACTGATGCCCAAGATCTCAATGTGTACTTGATTCATCTTATTTTTCACTTTGTTGAGCTTTCCCATGTTCATGCTTCTTACATTCCATGTTTCTGCTATAATTCTGTCTTAGCAATTCTAGATTTTCTTTTTCTGTATAGCAACATCAGCAATTACATGTCCTGAAGGCTTTATCTAATCACGTTATAAATACCACTAGTATTGTGAAAGATCCTCAGCCCTTCCTCAGTAGCATATGGAGTGCCATTTGAATCTAAGGGGCCATTATCTGGCACTATATCATCAATTTCTTTATCCGTGTTGTTTTCTTAGTAAAATACAGAAGTGAATTACCATTGCCTTCCCTCACACAGTATGAAATGATGCCTTTGCCATTGTCACTAAGTGATCATCCGCCTCCAGCATCTTCCTGTATTGCTGCTGCCCAAAATAGGTGCCTGCCTGCTTTAGCTGGCAGCTGGGATGATCTTAACCTCTTGGGTGATTCTGCTGGGATTATATACGCTTGGTATACACTCCTGGTGTTCTTTGCTCATTCCTTCCAGGAACAGCCCTTCCCCCTGCCATGATGAGGTAGCAGAGCAGGATTTGAGGGGGAATTCAAGTCTTGACTCCTGGCAACTACAGTGCATGGACAAGTCCCTGCAGTTTTCTTGGCAACATTTTTCAGAAGTGGTTTGCCATTGCCTCCTTCCTAGGGCTGAGAGAGAGTGACTGACCCAAAGTCCCCCAGCTGGCTTCATGCCTAAGGTGGGATGAGAACTCACAGTCTCCCGGTTTCTAGCCCAGTGCCTTTATATAGCCTTGTTGTTCCAGTTCAGACGTAATGGAAAGTGTGGTTTCTTACTATGGAAACAACTCTGCCTCAAACTCTACCCTTCCTTAGTTTGCTCTCAGCTACAACAGTGGAAGAAATAAAAAACTAAAACCATAGTTTGATCTTTAAATGGTAATTCAACCAAACAGAGTTCCGAGTTTGAGTGTTGCAGAGATTTGTAGTTGAAAAGGAGAAGTGAACACTAAAGAAAAGGGAAGCATGAAAATATGAATCTCATACTGATTTTTGAAACCTCAGTATTCAGAATGCTTAATATATTTGTTCGTACTATTTATTTTAAATGTTTAATTCTTCCTGTCATTAACACATCCAGGATAATTTACAACTGAGTACCTTAGTACTTCACATTATATACTTTACAAATATTTATATTTATACATATGGCCTAAGTTGTAGTGTATCTTCAATGTTATGGTTTAGAAATCAAATTTTAAAAAATGAACTTGGGCATTGGAAGTGTCACAATTAAGACTTAAGAATTTATAATCAGGAATTAGGCAATTTTGTAATTTAAAACTATGAGTTTGGGATAATATTGGTATGCTTCCATGATCTTACCTGCAAGATGAGCCAGAAATGTTTTATGCTTCTTAAAATTCTGTGTAATATGTTTATTATTTTTATAGAATATAGCTGGTTTACAAAACAGTATGTTTAGATAAGTTGTTCGGTGTTCTGTTCCCTGCACAGGCTTTGGTTTGGCAGAAAATGTTATTTAGGCTGCAGTATCACTATTTAGTGCTACTTTATAGTAGGATAACACGATACATCAAATTTATGGGTGGGTTTCCCTGTGGTTTTTTTTGCCTGTTTGATCAAAATGATTGGTTACTTTGGAATAAATTTCAGTCTGTGCATGTGACTTTTTTACAAATTGTAATGCATGACATTGGAAATGAAAATGTACTTCTTCCTTGCAGTTATATTTCAGTGTCAGTATTTCTGACTTTATACATTCTATTTCCAATTTTAATTTTCATTAGGATCTGCATTATTTTCCAGTTCGCCTCTGTTAAACTTAGGAGTGTTTAATGATGCGGAGTTTGGGTATTACCTCCAGAGGAACTTGTATCAGATTGGTCTATCTGATTCACTGAACTGCTCGCATGGTTGGTGGTTGGTTGGTTGGTTATATGGGATGAAATTTGCAGGCAGACTAAACTTGTTAAAACAACAAACAAACAAACGGTGCATGAGTTTTTAAACTTCAGGGGAATTTGACGTCTGGCCATAGCAATATCCATACCTTTATAATGAAGTCCATACCTTTATTCAACAGCCTTTTCTGTTGAAAAACTTGTGATAAATTCCAGAGATATTGTACGTTTTTATACAAAAAGAAAGATTGCTCAGAAAGAATTATGAGACACTTTTCTGAATCAGAGCTAATTTTCTATGAAGGAGGTAGAAATGTGAAGAATTAATTAACTGATATTTTCAACAGGAATGTATTAAGTACAACGATTATATTTAAAATAATGAGTGGTGCCCCCAAAGTTTAGAATTATATGTTACCTAGTATCAGAAAAGCTTTTATACTTGAATACTTTTTGCTTGACATTTTCTTGGAGGACATCTTACTCCAAACTGGAACTGTCCCCTTCATTCATTTTACTCTCCTCTAAAGTGTGTGTGAATTTTCATCTATATTTTAATGTGTGTTAACCTTTTGATGTTTTAAGTAGTGTCACCCTATCATTGGTGAGTCATGTAGAAAGAATTATTTCACTGCCCATGTATCACTTTATGGAATTGAGTTTTTTGGTATTTTTCCAATCATCCAAATTCTTTAGAGGATTCGGGTACATTTCTAGGAGCCCCCCTAAACTTGGGTGGCACAGAGTCCCTCTAAACATAGTTGATGAATTGTAATTTTTAGAGGGCCAGTTTGGTCTAGTAGGTGGGGGACTGGACTGGGAGTGGGAAACCTAAGGTCCAGTCCTTCTCTTAGGCACCCAAGCCACCTGGATAACTCTGGGCTGGTCACCTTCTCTAGGAACTTCCAAAATCTATTACCAAGAAGGTGCATGGACTTGTCCATGTAGTTGCCAGGAATCAAGACTAATCAAAAATGCAAAAAAAAAGAAGAAAAAAAAGAAAATAGGAAATTATTAAATATATGCAGAAGCTAAGCTCCTGAGGTAGAAGCAGGAGTTTGTGCACTCAATACAGCATGCACATTGTTGGAAAATAGTACAAAAATACACCTTTAAAAGTTATAATGAGACATAGAGAACAATTGTGGAATGTGATCCATCCTTTCTGCTTTGTTAAGAGGATCTACCTCTTAAAGATACTTTAACCTTAACTGCTTCCACACAGTGTAACTCTCTCCTCTCAAAGAAAGTTGAAGAGAGCCTAGCATAATTTTTAATGTCTGGTAATGTCATTGTGGCAGAAAAGCTGATCCTGCCTCTACCACCATGTTGGGGCTGAAAAGGTTTAGGCTGCGTGACTGTAGCTGCACCAGGCACAAAATGGGAAGAGGTTTCACCCTACTTCTCTCTCAAAAAAATTTGGCAATGCCTATCCTATGGCCCTGCTTTTCTGCCAAGGTATAGCTGTGATTGATAAGTGTTTGTGGCTATAACTTATCTTCTTGGAGAATGGCTATATCAGGTTTCCTCTCCCTTAGCCCCAATATGGGAGATATAGGCTCTCTTACCCTGAACCTCATTACTTGCCAGTACGTGGGGATGATGATGATGATGATGATGATGATGATGATGATAATACATTAACTCTGTAGTGCCATCTCCTGGCCCTTGTAGTTTTGAGGCATATGACCAAAGAAAATAGTGTCTCCTTTTTTCTGAGGAGTTAAAGTCTGAATATACAATTTTAAAATAAACTTTATTAAAGATATTTTTTTAAAAATATAAAACTTCTCATTTAAGTAGTCAGTGTCTTGATTGAATTGCAACAATAAAATTGAAGGAACTTAAAAAATTTCAATACTCAAACAGCTTGATAACTCTTTTTTCTTTGTAATTTTTTTTCCATAATTAGATATAATTTAGATTTCCTAGCTCCATTTTAAAGGTAGTCTTGTGTAAGTTTTTTTTAACTGTATAGTTTATTATGTAATAAGTTTTTCTTGTAAGGTGCAAAGTATTTCATATAATAATAACGTAACTACATAAGTAAGCTATTATATATTATTACTTAATGCCATTTCAGAAATATTGGTTGTAATATTCTAGAAAATTAAGCAAAATAATTATTTTTAAAAATCCCAGATTCTTAAAAACCAATCTCCCCAAAATGCTGTTAGACTGTGTACAGATCTAGGATGGGTGGAATCTGTGGCTTAAAAGACCTATGAGAAGAAATGTACAGGATCTGAGTCTGCACAAAATACAATAAACTTCAAATGCACAGTTACCAGGGACAGTTACCAAAACACATCAAGTAGACATGGTCACAGGAAATAAAGCATAACATCCTAATAATCCATTTTAGCATAGTGTTCCCTGGTACTCTGTGATTCAGTAGTTACCTTGAAAGATATTGCTTCCTGCAGATTTCCAACTACTGATCAGAGACATAGAAACACTGGACCTTGCTCCTTTATCTTCCTGGAGGTTTCGGAGGTCCTGAACTGGAACTCACTCCCACACCTCAATTTCCCAGAGAAACTACCTTGGATCTTTATCATGGATGTAGACAATTTACTTCTCCATAAACCCGAAATATAGCTCTCTGCTATTCTCAAGCATTGCCTTTCTCCAAACAGCCAGCTTTCCCTGGGGCCTTCACCAGCTGTCATTCCAAGCTGTCTTCTCTTCATCCAAGGAGCTACTCTATTCCTCGGATATCTCCTGCATCTCCTGCAATCATCTTTTGTCACATCTCAAGACAAGGTTTTTAACCAGAAAGGTGAGGGGGAATCTCCTTTCGGACTTGCGTAGACAAGCCTCTCCTCCCCCTCCCCCACCCTTGTCCCTTCCTGGGCCTGGAGCTAGGATATTGCAAAGACTGAGCTTCTTTCCTTTCTAGGCAGAAGGGAGAGACTTTAATTCCCTGTCTAGGTGATTTTGGGCTTATTTTTATGAGCAAGGTAGGGCTGCAGAAAATCTCTTCTTTCCCTCCTGTTCCCTTTGAGGTATTTTTGTACTGTCCATCTAAATGACTGGGGTGGTTCTCTACCCTGCTTTCATGCAGAGTGTGCTTGAATGAATGGTACTTTGTCCATTCATCACAGTCATACACAGTTATTCTATTTTTGATTGGGTTGAAAGCAAAGAGAAATCTTTATTTCAATCCAATTCACATAGTCATTGTCCTGATTACCAGGAAACACACTGAGACAATGACTTGGTCTCTAATATTTATTAGTAGTACTTAACAAGAATCCTAACAAACTGAGGAAGCGTGGGAAAACCCAGCCATATAAACCCCAAAGGTTAAGGCGGTCCTGATCTGTGTCTCTTTGAATGGCTGAACAGTTCCTCAGTGCTACGCATGCGCTTGACAGTCTGGGTGGGAGCCCCCTGCTCGCCATCCTTACTCATGACAGTCATAGACGTTTACAAGGGGGGCAGCTGATAAAATGTGCATTGTGCTATTGTCCCATACAAATCACCTGATTGGTACTGGTGTCAGATGTCATGATATTACATAATCATGCAACTGGTGTGATGATGTCAAGATGCATAGTTCAGTTTGATGTCATAGCTGCTTGAAATAGCCTCTGACAGTAGTATTTAGCAAGGTTTATAGAACAATAAGCATTATGATATAATGCTATAGTTCTCAGCAGATTCAAAGCATGGCTACTTGTTTTGTTTAATTTTGTCATTTTTTTATAGCCCAGCATGGTCAAATTTGTTTCAATGAAACAAAATAAACAGACTTAGTTGAAAGCAGTACCCCCCAAAAAGCTCGATATAATTCATGTTGTTTTGTAAGCAGAGGTAGATGGGTTGCAAAATAGATTATAACCACAGGGAGAAAGGTTCCTATTTAAAAAAAAATCACAGGTTTAATAAAGAATGACATTATTAGTAACTGGATATATTATGGAATTTGTGTTCAGTAAATATTAAAAGCAATTTGTTTATGGTTGTCTTCAGTTCACTGGACCCACATTATATGCATAGTAGTTCACTGACACAACTGGTGTTCTTTCTATCTTGACTTTTCTCCATCTAATTTTCTTCAGTTTATTCCTCCTACAGCTGCACATTGCATTTCTTTATGGTGCCTGTTGTGGCTCCTTTTTCTGGACTACCATTAACCAGGTTAACCTAGACTCAATAGAGACATGGTACTGGAAACTTGGATAGTTGGTTGGGTTTTTGTGTCTCCCTTCAGTGGCTGGGGGGGAGACTTCTATTTTACAAAAAGAAAGCTTACCAAAAAGGGGGGGAGGGGAATTGTAAATTATAAATGCCTTCAACTAATTCAGAACAATCTTCTAGCCTTTAGGAGAGACTTCTTATTTAGCATCAGTTGTAGTGGAAAGGAAGAGATGAAGCAGAATTCAACTGTCACCTCAACTGAATGGGAAGTCAGATGTCCATGCTGAGGGAGAAATGACTGAATTTCAATAACTATCCTGTAACTCTGAAACCTGAATGCTAGATTCTGTTTCAGTATAAGACAAAAGATATATATTTTAATATTAAAAAAATAAAACCAGATTCCTGTTTTCTGTTTTGCAGGGTCAACAGCCTATAGTTGCATGTAATGATTTTAGTGTAGTCCCAGAAATGAACTGTTTTTGTGTTTTTTAAGCAGCAAAGAACAAATATGGTGTAGCTATTCTTTTTTGCCAGTTCTGCATAATTAATCATTAGTTGCTTGCATTTTGCCACCTCTTTTTGCCTTGGGGTTCCTTTCTCATCCTACTTGAAACAGCCTAAAATGCTCTGTGAAAGAATGAATTTGCTTCAGAAATCAACATTAAACTTACAATGCTGGTTTAGTGAGACGTGATAAAATAGCGATCGTTCTAAATAGCAGAGATAATTATGGATGTTTCATTTACATTTGCCCTAAATTCCTACAGAGAATAGAGTGTAGAGAACAGATACAGCTGGGGACACGAAAGAAAAACCTTGCCCTGTTACATGTCAAGTAAAACTTTTTTTGAATTACAATTAAACTTTGTCCATGAAGTTTATTTTGGGTTGCAATAAGTTGTTATCCTTTAGTAAATATATCCTGTGTGTTGTTATAATAGCAGCTTTGAAAACCAGGGTGTTATATGTAGCTTTGTGGGCCAATTCATTATAATAAGTAAAACTGAGTTACTTTTTTTTAGGTAGACTGATTTCTTGATCCTGAGGACTTGATCTCTTTGAAAGCTAGGAGACAATTGTCCTGACCAGGGTCAGTTCTTACAATTTACTAAAGGTTAGTGGGAATTGAACACCTGAACCTTGAAGATGGGGAATGTTATTACATTGTAAATGCCTTAAATAAGCAGTTGTTCTGGAAACAGGGAGACTTTATAAGAAAATAGTTTTGTAGGTTAGAAAACTCTCTGTTCTACATATTTATACCAAGCTGAACTTACATTGATTTGTATTCCCCTTGACATAGCAAGTTTGCAACTGGATTTGGTATTATTTGGTAACGCCTAAATGGTAATATTGCCGGTGATTACCATTTATCACCTAGGATGATATGTCAACTACCTATTGGAACTATTGAATCAAGTTATATTAACCTATCTGCAAGTAAAATTAACTCACTTGGAAGGTTCAGCTGCTCTAGGATAAAGCTGCATCAGCTTCCAGGTGCAGTTAAGGTGCTGGCTTTCTCCTTCAAAGCCCAGCATGGCACGGGGACAGGGTGGGTATGTTCCAGGTCCCTTCTATGAAACAATGTCATCTTGTGAGGCTGAGGAGATGGTCATTGTCTGTTGCAGTCATGGCCTGTGTAACAGCCTCTCCCTGGAGATATGGAGGCCCCAACCCTCCTGGCCTTCTGGAAGGCCATGAACACCTAGCTTTTCCCCCAGTGCTAAGGCCAGGACATTAGGGGAGCCTAATGTATGTGCATTTGTTTTATGAATTTATTGTATGGTGCCTTGGTGTTTTGGTTTGGTTTGGTTTTGGTATTGGACTATTTTAACTTTGGTTATGGCATTCTTTTTAAGGGCCAGAATTTTCACAAATGCAGACACAGCCTTTAATTCTGTTTTGTTTGTTTTGGCAGACAGGCCTAACATACTCACTTTATTGTATTCTGTTCCTTCTAGGTGTTATCTAGATTACTATCTGATATTAGCTGAGTAACTAGTTATTATGTAGTTATTAAAACATATCTTCTGGCATTTCCTTTGAAAATTGCTACTTTCTGACTTCTGGTGGGGACATGGTAGACTGAACAGCGGGCTCAGCAGGCGAAGCTGACAATGCAGCAGTTTTTTCAGGCTCAGGCAGGTTTTCCTGAAGCCCAGGAGTGTTCTCCAGACAAAAGAAAACAGAAGGAATCACTCCATCTGCCCTCTGGACAGCTGCTTGCAGCCAGAAGATCGCAAACAGCATTTGCATTCAACTGGTAAGAGCCAGCTGGGAGGCCGGGATGTCACCATTTTCCAAGCCACACTGTAGCCTTAAAGGGACACTAAGACTGGCTACCCCATTTCTAAATCATCCAATTTATATTTCTTTTAAGTACACGTACCCTAAGAGAAGCTTTCTACAGCAAGGAGAAGCTGGCTCTCTTGGTGCTTATCATTATTTGGGGGATTACTTTTTTTTTAAAAAAAATTCTTTTTAAGTTTTGGACCTTGTTTTCCCTCCAAATATTGAGGATTGAGAGTAAATAATTGTCTCCCTGTTGTTATTTTTGTACTAGATTTAAAGATATTAGCATTTTCCTACATGTTGAATCGGCTGATTTGAACCTTCAGCTTTCTGCTTCTACTTTCCCTTGGGAACTGTCTGCATATCTCACTTTCACTTTGTGTAAACACACTCAAGAACTCTTTCATACTTTGACGTTTGCTGGTTAAGCTCTTAGGGGGCGCCATAATCTACTGCGTGAGACATAGAGGATTTTAAACAGATTTTCTCTGACTTTCACCAAGATTTTAAACAGATCTTTTCTGACTCCTATCAAGTTCTTATGCAAGACATTCAGGACATTGTGGAAAATATGAGGTCTAAAATGTGTCATCTGGTTGGGGATGTCATGGATGAAACTGAGGATTTTAACAGTGACAGAAATGTCTCTTCTAAGAGTGAGATCGAGATCTCTATTGAAATGCTGGATGAAGATTGGATTGTCGAGTTGGAGAAATTTAAGGGAGAGATTGAGTTGCAAGCCACAAGTGAAATTGATCTTACCAGAAAGGTATACTTTGGTTATTTTGGCCTTTACGGTAATTATATGCACGATCATAGAGCAGTTATATTGCAGAGTTTGATTAAAAAACAAAACAAAAACATTGAGCCATAACTTGTCCTGTACAGTTATTTAAAGAGAAAAAACAGGGTACTGAGTCAACATGCTTCCATATTGTAGCTTTTCCTTTTTTCCATACATATTCCAGAATGTAGCCTCTGTCTGATAAAGCCATTTTTGTTCTAATGCAAATAAGGCTATTGGATAATTTAATTCCTTTTAGGCAACATTATTGATCTGCCTTCATTATCTGAGTTTAGACTTGCTTTAGATACAAAAATATTTAGTGAGTGTACTCTATAGATTAACCTTGAATACAGGCTGACGTGTGAATGCAGACGGTGGAAACGTGTAGTGGAATTCTGTAAGTAGTTAAGACCTGCCATGTATGTTTCCACTGAGCATTTGAAATAGGCGATTCACCTCAATGCTAATAGAAAGTGCAGGTCTGAAACATACTCTTAAGCTATACAGTAAAATGTGAAGTGTCCTTTAATTATCGCCTTAATGCAGATTTAATGGAAAGTTCTCTGTCAACTTGACAAGCTGCTTATAAAGAAAACAACTTTCTATTTGTGGTAAATCATCTCATAAAACAGTATTTAAATGTCAGTCCCTAGACTTTGGTATGTGTGGTTTCCTTCTTATTTCATGATACATTCTTAAGAGACAGTAGTAATCATTCAGAGATAGGGATTGAAAGATTCTGTGGTAAAATATATTTAAAAGACTCCATTGAAGTTTGTAGTTGTTTCACAAGCTGCAATTTCATGAAACTCTTGAATTTTTTTATGAATGAATGCCACAAAGATTATTTGTGATGTAACTTTTTTCCATGTGTTAGTTTTAATGTAGTTAGCTTGGTTGTTTGGATATACATAATTTTTCATATTCGGTGTTGCTTTTTCTCCAGTTGTCTATTACTACCAGTTGATTGACTTTTGCTTGTTGATGCAACTTTCATAAAAACAGAAAGGAAAGTTCACTTTATGCTAACTGGAAGAGAAGGCATCTCTCTAAATAATAGTTTACATTGGGTATAAAACTTGGTCATGAGCTGTTGCTTTGTAGTAACCTCTAACTGCTTGTTATGATACTACTTAACTGGCTAGTTGAGTAGCAGAACTTTTGGGTTGATGGCTATTTTATGTGTGTAGTATTCCCAGAGCAAAGCATTTTTCATTGAATGAGCCAGATGTAAGATTTTATCAGCCTTGGGAGGTAGACCAGACAGGAAACACAGCCAGATGAGCTAATTCAACTCTATTGTATGGTTACATTAACATAATCTTGCAAGTCTGGAAGTATATAACTCCCCACATCCCCTTTACAGCCCCAGAATTAGGGTGGGCCTCATCTGAGCCTCTTGCCCTACCCACATTTCTGCTGTTGGCTAAGTTGCCCTTTATCTAACAGTTCCCTTGACTCCCAAAGTCATTCCCACATACCATTATGGATTTGGGGGTGGGGTGAGGAGAGTGGATGATGATAAAATAATCGAGATCCCATTTCTGTAAAGCTACGTATCTATAATACTTACACATCTATGATTACATTCCTTCATGCAAGCATGTTGTACTAAGTCCCTTCTTAGTAGGTGCTATGTTTCATGTGTCCTCTAGTGTTTTCCTCATTGAAGGATCAGTCTTTTTCATATATGAAAGAAATTAATATATGAAGAGTTTCTGAGGATTAAGAAAATGATTGGCAACACATTCTTATTCACACAGCCTTAAGTGTGGTGCAGTGCGTGCTACTGAAAATACATTCAGAAAGATTGGCTAACAATGTAGAACAATAATGCTGGATATTATCTGGTAACAGAGAATATTTTAATACAACACTTGAGAAAACATCTTTCTGCCCACCAATGGAGAAGAAGAGCAATACTCATAAATGCAAAATATAAAGAAATTTTTATGGTTAACTTCTGCATTTACCAGTTTACTTTCTACATTCATTTTTAACATACAGTAGTGTGCTTTCCTCTATATTTTGCCCTTTGGTAGTTCTGACTACTGAAAAGCAATTTCATTCTTCCCTGACTGCTTAAAAATAGTAGAAACCAAAAGACAATTTGAACTGTTACTGCTGCTTTGGCTCACTTCCTGCTTGTGAGAAAACTCACTTGAACTTTGTAGTATTTTTTAAAAAAATTCTTTTGCATTCATGTACCATCATACAATTCAGTGCACCAAAGAAAAAAATGTAACATCAGTAAAGTAAATTGAAAAATGTCCTTTAGCATATAATGTTACAGAGAAAGTAGACCCTAAATATACTTTTGCATCTAGCAATGTGCATTAAGAAACGTTTTCAAAAACTGTAGCACTGCTTACTTTCAGTTGAGGTTTTCTGGGCTTAGGGAGATCATTGAAATAGAGATCACATTTTTGCAGATGTTTCCCCTTGCGTTCTAGTGAGGCTTCCTCAGTGCAGAGATTCAGGAGTGGGGAACACTTTGCAGTATTTATAATCTGTGTGGAATTAGAGTTCTGTGTGATTGGAGGCTTCCTGGACAGTATTGGTTGATTAGTGTTTAGGAATGGTGCCAGTTCCATTTGGATTGGTCTGCCTTGTTGGCCTGTTGTGTATGGCTTGAATCAGGTGCTTGCCTGGGTGGTAGATCTTATTTAGTTCCATTAATCCGTTGATGGCTTCTTTCTTTGAGTGCCAGGTTTCCAGGACTTATCTGGCTCTTCTGCTGTTTGCGTGGTCAATTCTTTCTGCATTTTTCCAATCAAGTGTGTGGTTCATTCTGAGGGCATGGGGGGCTCTTAGTACTTCTGGTCTTGGTTCTTTCTTGCAAGTATGTGTCTTTTGATTCTTTTGTGCAGTTGGCTAAACATTTATTGGGGAGTTAAGAAATATGGTGAACTATTTTTTATTTTTTTTAACAACACTCCAAGTTCAGAGGACTTAGTAGGGAAAGGGAGTCAGAAAAAATTGGGGCCAGCCTTGAAAAGACTGGCTACATTCTCATTTACTTTTTAGACTCTAATTAAACATTTGTTGTTAACTTAAAGATGGATTAGGGACATAACCTCTGATTCAGTTGAAATATACTCACAGTGACTAACTATGAGCTCAGTGTGAAATGTGTGTTGCTAATACCTTAAAAAAAGCCTGAGCTGATTTTTATTTTTATTTTTTTACATTATTTTCTTATATTTACTGAAATAACAATATTGTTGCAAAACTGGGTAAGGACTGAAAAAAGAAATTGCATTTCAGCACAAGGTTAAGATAAATTGAGACTACTGTCTCTCATGCTGTTTTTTATCTGTGTAATTGTAATTGTTTTATTGACTTGGATTTGGATTCACGTAACTACAAACTTTTCAGAATATTTCAATTGGAGCAGCATGCAAATTTTAATGAATCAATAAAATCATTCAGTAAGACCAGATTTAGGTGAGCTTGTAGAGATTTCCTTTTAAAGAATCGTGCTTACAGGTAAGCAAACTGCTTTTCCTTGACTGTTTCCTTCATATGAAATACAAATATAAAATAAAAGTTATTTAAAAAGGAGAGGAGACCCTGTTTTTTGTTGTTCGTATATTTGAAAATAGAGTGAGATCATCTCAGATGTTCTTCTTTCAGGATGGTAAAATGCAGAAATAAAGAATTGCTGTTTCGTTCTTTGTGTATTAATCCACAACAGTTGGGTATCCATGAAAACTGCTTTAATATTGATTTATGTAAGGACTGTATTTCCTTTATAAACATAGGGATTAAACAGACTTTCAGTTTCATTTGATGGCTTGTTCTACTTTAGTTTTTGGCAAGGAGATAATTCTGCCTTGATTAATTAAATGACCAAGAAATATTTTGCATAACTCTTTTTTTAAAAAAACCCAACTGTGGGTGGCAAGGAAATTGGTTGTCCAGCATACATTTCAGAGGTGGGTGGTTCAGTTAAGGGGAGGTAGGATTCTGAGCACATAGTTGGTGAGGGCAGGAACAGTATTTTGGCCATATTTCAAATTTCAAAATAGAATTTGTTACAAATGCATATGTGTGAACAGTAGTTCTATAAATGTGGAATACAACTAAATTCTTCAGCAAAGTCTGTATTTTGCAAAAAATGTAATGTTTTTAGTGAATAGTTTTATTTAGTTTTTATTCTGTAGGACTTTATTTACATGAAACTTAATTTCTGTGTACTTTTGGAAACATTGTATGTGTGTATTTTTGAAAAGGTTGTTCCACGTACATATTTTATGGTAGTCAAAGCTGGACAGCACTGTTAATATTTCAGATGATAGTTTGTCCATAAACATAGATCTTATTTTTGCTGAATATTACAATGAAGAAAAAGATCCTAATATAAAATGTCTTACTGAAATATGTGTGGGAAAAAATTGTGCCCATATGTCTGGTTATATGTCTGCCCAAATTAAAAAAAGATTTTACTTTGATTTTCTATATTTTCTTAGGTCAATTACATTCATTAAAACTAGCAAAATATGATTCTATCTAATGAGTTGGAAATTGACTTCTATGACAGTGTATAGGCTTTTATATTTGTAATGACCTAAACCATTCTTAAAAGTCCCTAAAAGAAAAAACCTCGTAATGCTTCAAAAATTTAGAGTTGATTATATTTATTTTGTACTCTAGATTATAATCATAAGCTTAAAAAAAATCTGTTTTAATGGCAACAACACAGGGACAATACTGAAAGGGACAGATTCTGTAGGAGAAAATACTTTAAGTTGGAGAAAGGCCTTTGCTATTTTCCTTTTAAAAGTAAACCTAGCTATCGGTTTCTGCAGGACCATCAGATGTTGGAGTAGGTAACTCACCTTCCTGGCTGCCTCAGCAAAAACCTTGCTTCAAAGATTCCAGAGGTCTGTTTGCTTTTCTGCTGCAGGTAGTAGCCCTGAGCTGACCTTGGATGATCTCAAAAACTAGTAGTTGATGTGGGTTGGTACTTGGATGTAAGACTGCTTGGAAATCACAGGTAGGCTAAAAAAATTCTGAAAAAATGTCCTGAAAGAAGGCAGTGGCAAACCACTTTTGCAACACTGCCAGGACTACTTGTGAACTTGGTCCTTTTGATAGTAGGAAGTTTCTTTTGCACTTCACTAAACTGATTCATTTGATTAATGTTTTTGGTGCTACATACAGATATTCACACATCTATGTGTTCTTTAGTATTGAGATGCTTTTTATTGTATTGCTTTTAATCTATGGGATGTGGCTTTTTTTTCTGAGATTGTAAAGCAACAGTCATGCAGTCCTAGGAAAAGATGCATTTGGTTTAAGTAGCTGCAGATAGGTACTACATTTGTTGGCCCTCTTCCCCATGAGACTTTGCATCCTTAGTATTTAGTTTGGGTGGAAGTGGTTTTACAATAACCGTAGACAACAGTGTGGTTCCCTTTGACGTTCTAAATATTAGGTCCCTAATGTAATGCCTTTGGCCATGTCATGTGGCATTTTCCAAGTTCCTGACCTATCTGATTTTTGTGTTTATTTTACTGCTAGCTATACCACCACAGCTACCGCTTTGTGAATACTAGCCCTCTTCTAGAGTATCTGTAGTGTTACATCAGCTTTCTAAATTCCTAATGTGCCCCTGCAAGCCAAAAATATTGGGGACCCCTGGAATAAAGGTGTCTTTACTTGGAAATATGCCTTTAAATCTATTAAGCATCTACTTTGTCGGTCATTATCATGGAGTTCCCTGGTTATAAGATGTAACCCTAAATAATTATTAGGAATAAAATCCAATTGAAATGATGAGTCTTACAGTAAATGTTTTAGGATTAATGCATTAATGCATTACAAATCAGAAGCTACAGTGCCCCATAACTAAGAACTATTTTGTAGTTCTTATTCCTAGAAGTATAGAGAATATTCTGTTCTGTGATTCCGTATCTGAAAAAAGATTAACTTAATAGTGCATGTGCAGCATATCAACCATTCAAGGGATGCCCAATTTGTCTGTTAGCGTATCTTGTCTGTTAGCATCTCTGTATTTAATCCATGGAATTTAGAGGAGCCTGTGGTGAATTTTCTTCTATGATTTCAAAGAAATTCAGAAAAGCTTCATTGTAAGTTAAGACATCTGATGCTCTCAGCAATATCACTCAAAAATTATGGGAAAGGTAGACAATTTTCCCTTCCTTCCTCCCTCCCTTCCTTCCTCCCTCCCTCTCTCCCTCTCTGTGTCTCTGATATTCCATATGGAAATCCTAGCTGTCAGAAAAAGAAAGCATGGCTGTGCCAAACAATCCTGTCTTTAGCAAGAAATGTTTATTGTGATCTAGAGTAATTTTGAAAGCTTTGTTTTTCAGACTTCTGGTGCTTTCATGGAGAGGACAGGAAAGCTTTCAATGATATTTTTTTTCCCCACTGAGTTATAAGTACTGCAGCATTTCATCAGTTACGCTGTGTGTTTCTTTGTCTCAGACTGCTAGGTGTATTATATCTTTTTCTCTATTAAAAATTGGTACAAATCTTGAAGGATAGTCACTGAGAGTAAATTAATATGGCCATTTTCCAGCCCTTGAGAGAGAACATGGCATACCTCCCCAAACAGGATGCAAAAATTAAAATAGAAGTTGCCTTGCTGCTGGTGAAATATTGTATATCTTAAAAAGCTCTTTCACCTCTAACTTGAAGATAGCATGAAAAAATTTGCTCAGTGTTTAGAAGCTGGGGACAAAGCCAGAAGGATGGATATGGTCATAGGAGTAGGATGAGCAGGAAACATCTGTTCGTTTTTTAATTGCTTGGAGTCTTTTTATGTGAGTAACACATTGAGGCATTAAGAGAAGAGATAGTTAGGAGATGTTGATCTTATGCAGAGTTTAGATGCCAGGTTTATTTCTGCCCTTTATTTCTGTGCTGAATATCTTGCAATGTGCCTTGAATTAATTAGTAAATTATAGCTGATTTCCTTGGTTTAATTTAATGCTTGTTATCTAACTTCTGAAGACTAATTGGTTTTTTGAGTGTTCGAGGTACTTGTCTAATAGGATTCTGGAAGTCTTTTGATAAAACTGATGCCTGATTTAAGTTGTCAATGGCATGTGAGCTTGTAGAGTCTTATGTGGTTCAGGATGAGTCTTTTGGAACTTTGGGGCAAATTTACTTAAGATAAATTCACCTTCTTTTCTCCAGTTCTTCCTTCTCAAAGCCATTCTGTGGAAGGGACATCTTTCCTTTTTCTTCTTTCATCTTTTTAAAAGAGTCCTTTACAGGAATCCAGCAAACTGATAGTAACTGATAGCTAGTAAATCCAGTAGCGATGGGGCCCAGCAAAGAATCATCATGGTTTTATTCTGAGTAGGTTAATACAATTGTTAACAAAACTGGTATTAATACATCAGACTTAGAACAGTTACAGATTTTTAATTAGTGTCTAATGAAAAACTCTATAGAAAATTAGGTCTCCCTTATTTTTTCTCATTTCTTTCTCACTGTAAGAATCCTTCTGTTCAAAAAGGCATTCATTGACGTAGCCCCATATTCTACATTTGGGGAGGATTACACAGAAGAATTAGCCAGGAAGTTTTGGACTCAGCTGTTTGAATCTTGGAAAATAAGATGGAGGGAATAACTTACAATATCAAAGAAGATTTCCTTTCTCTTGGCTCTTTCTGTGGCTTTGTTCTATTTCAGTAGCAGTTTCACACTCAGTTTGAAGCAAATTGTATTGGAGACTATTTGATTGCTAATTTCATTAGTAAAAATTATGAAGTCATAAGTAGCACATATGCAAAGCCATGATATAATAATCACTAAAATTTCTGGCAACTTAAATAAAGAATAAACATTTTATTACTCAGCAGTCACTATCAAAAAAGGACTGACTTAGCCATCCAATGCTTGAACAGCTTTAAGGATTCATATACCTTTCAGTGATGAGGGAAGAAGATAGATGATTCAAGAGACTTGATCCTCAAGACTCAAATATTATTGTAAAATAGCTTAGCTGTTTTATGAGGTGATAAAATTGCAGAAATAAACCATGTTTTGGTTCCAAGGATTTGAATCATGCTGCAGTTAGTGGCAAGGTTAACGAAGGAGGAGAAAAATAACCAGAATTGACCATGAACTCTTAAGCTCTCACTCAGCCTGGCAGGAGAGGCTGGCCAAGTCAAAGGAATGGAAACCACCTTACAAGCAGAAGCTGAAGTAGGTCCTAATACCTTATTGCCATTTATTTAAAGATTTTCTGGTTTTTTTAAGGTGAAAGCTTCCTCAGATTGAATTTGATTCTTGATGATCTTAAGGATATTTCTGTGTTGTTGTTGTTGTTATTTTGCAACAACATGGTAATTGCCATTGCTTTCTTCTGGAATATTTTGATTTCTACCACCTTAGGGTTTCCTGTTTGTTTCCCATCAAGTACTAAGCAGGTCTGAGCCTAGTGAGCTTTTTCAAGCTCAGCTAGCCACATGCTATGACACACATTTAATTCAGGGGCTGATAAATTTTATCAAGAGCTTAACGTCCCAAAAAATCTTTGCTTTCTTTATCTCCTTTTCTTTCCTTCATCTCCTTTTTGCCCCTTCCATGCTCCACTATTTTTCTATTACTTTCTCAATGGGTTAAACAGATGAACACCACAGAATGCAACTGTGATATAGATTATTGGTTCTGCAGTTTTAAAATGCTGGGTTCTCTATTATATGAGCCATTCTCACATTTCTGGATGTTCAGGTTTTTCTGAATTCCTCAGACTTGCCAAGAAATTGCAGAGGCTTGCCTTTCTCTTTTCTGCCCCCCCACCCCCGCTTCCCCTTGTGACTCTAAACTAATCTCTGATCTAGCTTTATCTGCATTAAACACCAGTTAGCTGAGCATGGATCAAAGTCTTCCTTAAGACTGAAAGCCTTTAATGTTAATAGATTACAAACATTTTACTCTGATATTTTTTGGATTTTTATTTTGCTTTTTGGTAGGGTTATTAGTTATTGAATGGATAATTAGTGAACAGTGAAAAAAAATCCTTCATTGGTAATTTTTTAAAATAATGTTTTATTCAAAATGTTTTGCATTGTGCACACTTTCTACTCCACCATATGAAAGGTTATCTTCAGACAAATCAGTAGAATTATGTCCATTTACAATGCATGTGTATGAGAAAAGAATTTTTTCCCATTTCCCTATCTAATGTTGATAATATATGGACTGTTCCGAGAGAATAGTATCATTGAGGCATTGAGAATCACAGGAATTCTCTTCACATTACTGGAAAAGTAAGTTGCTACAAATTCTTCCTATTTGGTGCTGCAAGAAGAATGCCTGTGGTTTTAACAGTGTAGATAGATGGGTACCAATGTAAATAAATAAATAATTGGTCTCTGGCTGATAGGATGTATCAGAACCTGTAAGTGGCATTTATTTCTTCACTTGGCAGGGAGGGGTGCCATGCCTGGAAGGATCTCAACCATCCTAACTGTGCTCTTTGGACCCACTTGCTTCCTGCCTGGGTACATGGCACAGCTTAATGCCCACATTGTATCATATTTTGGACACATCATGGAAAGACTGAGTTCCATTCCAAGTCCATAATGCTCGGAAAATTTGGATGAAAAAAAGGAAGACCATGTCCAGAAGCAGGGTGAATGTATTTGATTACAGCAACAATGAATGCATTATTGAGATACCTAAAAGGCCAAGCTCAAGGATGAAATGCCTTGATCAAGTTCCTCCTTTTCAACCCTAACTTATGGGAAAGAAGGGACTTTTACAGCCTGAGTAACTCACTTTTAAATTGGGCTCCAAGAGCCCTGCCTCCTTTTCAGGAGATAAGAACAGAAACATTCTTGTGGTTTAAATACCAGTTTTTTTTTTAAAGGAAAACTTTCTTTTAGCTTGGGTAGCAAAAGCCCAAACAATTATAATGGAATTGTAGTAGTGGTAAAAATACAATGTCTCCGACATCAATCTGTCATAGAATCCTGTGGGAAAACTGAGCAGGATCTGGGCTCAGATAGCTGAAGTAGCATGAAATTTACAAGACTTGAGTTAGCGCAAAAGACAATAAACTTCTGATACAAAAAAAAATTAAAAATAGAAGCAAATTCCTTGAGACAAATTTATTTGTTACATTTATATTTTGCTACAATCAGTTCAGCTCTGTCAGCTGTTTCTAGGTTCTTATCATGCTTACATCTTTCCAGCAGTCTTGCATCCTCTTTCTTTCAGGTGTTCTTCCCCCTTTGTCCTCTCAGATGAACCACTTCCTTTCATGTCTTCCAGATATCATTCTCCTCTTTGTCATAAGACAAAGGTTTTTGCCAGCAAGGGCAGGGTTTAGGGAGAACCTGTTGGGCAAGCCTGGGTATGGATATTGGCTGTCTGGTTGAATGTGGGAGAGGGAAGGTCTTGCCCATTCATCACAGTAATAAAGCCATTGTAAGAAAACATTCAAAACTTGTCATACCTTTTGGTATTCCAGCCTTTTTTATGGCAGTGTTTAGAAATTGGATTGTTGTCTTTACCTTGCTCAAAGTATTCCAGAAGAGGATTGTAGCTGTGAAAAATTGCTTGACAATCAACACAATTCATTGAAGGTCAGAAAGCCATGCTTTGCTTTCAGAAACCTTCACTGTTCCTTGAAATTTGATTTTTTTTGTGGAAGACTGACAGAATACACAGTATAGACAGTTCCCATTAAAATGTCAGTGTCTCTTATCAGCTTAACCACTTTCTGTGCATCAGAAATTGCCAAGTCTTTGTAACGTACAATATCGTATTGCTGGATTAAATGTGGAATGCCAGTCATCTTTCAGCTGTGCTGCTACACCATTGCTTCACCATTCTGTCTGTCCATATCACATAGACACCATCAGATGTGAACATCACTATTTTCATTAAGTTAAGCTTCTACTTTCTATAGAACGTTTTTATTGCAGAGGCTACTGCAACAGCATCACAGAATTGCAATTGTAATATTCCATCAAATGTAAACTATGGGTCTAAATTCAAAGTAGGGTAATAGATATTTGTTGATGAATATGTCTGTACTGCCATCAACAGCTAAAGTATGAAACACTGCCAATGTCATTTCATGCATGATATTTTGTACAATGCTGTTGGTAATTTCTTAAAAGCATAATTCTTCTCCAGATCTCTAGTATGCACACATACTTTTGCATGTGGCCATCAGTACCTTGAAAGGAAAGCTTTGATAACCCAGAAAAGAAAAAGAAAAGATTTTTGAACTAAGTTGAAATTATTAACTTATTTGAGCAATATTCTATTATTGCTGTGGGCATTAGATTCAGAATCGGTGTGAACAGACGCATATGCACAGTTTAGAGGGAACACATTGTTCTGGAGTTGAATTAAAGGCAACGTCTGCAAAAAAAAAAAAAGAGAGAAAGCAAATTGTTCACAACATGCCATCAACTGTTTTGGCTCCCTCTCTCCAACATTTTGGTGAAGGAAATGCCCTATGGTTTTAAAAATGTAGATGGATGGGTACTTGTGTAAAGAGTTAAAATGAGGATCTTTGGCAGACAATAAGATCTGTTAGAATGTGAAAGTGGTATTTATTTACTTGATTTATACCCCAACTTTCTGCTCTGGGGGAGTGCTCATGGTGGCTAACAAAAATTAAGACCAAAAACAGAATTTAAAAGTTAAATCTGCTAGTTGAAATTAGCAATAATCTGAATACTCAAATCATCTAACAGTTAAAAGCCTGGTGAAAATGATGTCTCGTTACAGATTTCCTAAATAATAATGAACTATGGGTATGATAAATGAACTGTATCTCTTTAGGGAATGTTTAAGCATATTCTTTACTCCTTTGTTGAAACCCATAACCCTAAAAATTAAGTAATTTTTACATTGTAGTAGATAGAGCCATTGTAGTTGGTGAAATAATGCAATAAGCTGGGAAAACGTGCGAAACCCATTTTTGCATACTATGAAATACATTAAAAACTCAGGATGAGGTCAAAATCCCTATCAAAATTTCCTCTGATCGTTGCGTTTTGGTATGCAATGCCTTTTTTTCTTGGGATTTCTAGTACATTTTTGTCTCTTTCTGTATCTTAAAAGTAAAATGAAACTCCATCTTTTATTTTATGACTGCATTTATATCTCTCCTTTTTTGTGGGACCTCAGGAGAACTTCCACATTCTTTATGTGTGGGCAGGAAAGGTCAATCCAAAGTACTCCATGATGAAATGGAGACTTGAACCTTTGTAAATCAAACACCTTAACTACTGCGCTACACTGGCATCCAGAGATGAAAACGAATACCAAGGAAGTAGTCTAATGGCCACTTGCACGTTTTCCTCTGCCTGCCTCCTTATTTCTTCATAGATAAAATATACAAATATGTGAATGCAATAAAATGGGACAACCAGGACTGAGGCTCCAGCAGAATGAAGAACCTGAGGTGGCAAGCTTGATGTATTTAGAATCAGTGGACTGGAACATTTCCTCTATTTGTAATGAACATTACAATATGTTTCCTCCTTTTGATTCCCTTCAGTTTTTAGTTGAGTATCTGTGTGGATACTCAAGTTTTTTTCCTACAATGTGAGTCATAGAAATAACTTCTGCAATGCCCGCATTTCAGGTGCAATGTGCTGGTGAAAACCTGAACTTGAGCCTCTATGGTAGAGCTGTCTAAACCAAGGGTCCCCAAACTCTTCAGCTCATTGACTCCTTCATGGAGTTTTGGATTGTTCAGTGACACCCAACGTTTATTATATGAAAATAATTTAATAAATACTACTTTACTGTGAATACTATGATAACAATAATAGATAGTCCCATTGATTCTTGGGGGTCAGTATTGACCACCTCAGAGAACCTTGGTCTAGACAAAAATTTCTGTATATTGAAAGAGTTGTTTGTTTTTTTTCAAAGGGCACAGTCAGTTGCATACTTCATGTATACAACGAAAAAGTGCTAGAGATTTTCTGGTGTAGACTGCAATGATGAATACTTCTGTGGTTCTACAAACTAAACAAAAACAGGAAAAACACCAGAAAGAAATAGCCTACTAAGTAATTATTGTTTGCTTCTGAACTGTCCAGGCTGGTCTGAGCATTTCCAATTTCCCAGAATAACATAGAGAACCACAGTTCAGTGGATCTGAATGTCACTAGACATATTTAATCTCTCTGTGAAAATTTGTTCTCCAAATCTCTATCCTAAATGTAAAAGAAAGCAGGTGTGGGTAGAAACATCAGTACGTTTTGTCATATGTTTTCATGTAAGAGACCTTGAGCTGTAATATATACCATGTTTTAACTAATGTTTTATCAATATGTAAATAGATTGCTACTGTCTGCAATTTAGGCATATGTCTGTTATTTTACAGTTACCCAAACTGCCTTTTTAGTTACATTATCAAAGTTACTGTAACTGGCAAATTTCTGAGAAGATAAGCCTTGTGTAAATCAAAGTGTTACCTATTTCCCAGTTTTACCATTTAATGTAGATAATTCAGTTCACTGTGAGCATAACTAAATATTTCAAATACTCACTTCCTTCATGACAGAAATCAACACATTCTGTCACCTCAAGCTAAGTATAGGTTTTGGAAGGAGGTGGCTCACTTACCAGAATCACTCTGGTTTCTGACTATTAGTGCTGCACTACTGCTCACTGTGAGAGCCAGGTTGGTGTAGTGGTTAGGGAACTGGGCTAGAAACTGGGAGACCATGAGTTCTAGTCCCGCCTTAGGCACAAAGCCAGCTGGGGTGATCTTGGGCCAGTCACTCTCTCTCAGCCCTACGAAGGAGGCAATGGCAAACCACTTCTGAAAAAACCTTGCCAAGAAAACTGCAGGGACTTGTCCAGGCATTTTCTGAGAATCAGACATGACTGAACGGATTAAAAAAACAAACAACTACTCACTATAGAGGCAACTGTCCATGCATAGCATATTCAGAATTGTCATTTGTGTAACAAGTACATTACAGTGTTCCAAATGTATACAACTTTGTGCTTCAGACTTCTGCAAAAGTTGGTGTCTTGAAAGTAAGGATTTATATTTTTTTTTCTGCTGGTTCCTTGTTTCCCATTCCAGATGAATCTTAAATGTAGCAAGGAAAAATCCATTTCATGCTCCTGCAGATGTCCATGAGATTGTAATTGACGATTTATGTTATGCTGTGCAGGCATGTACAGAAGACACTGCCAAGACATCTTACGGGTTTTTAGAGACTGGGTTATTGTAAGTGCTAATGAGTTAATCAATTTAGAGTACATTTCTCTGCAGAAACATGTGTTTTCTATAGAAGTGCAGTCCCATATTAGGGTTGCAAGCAAATACACTTAGAATTTCTTAAACTAGAGTCAACAACAATTTGAACTGTTTGAAGAAATGTGCAAGAGAGAAGCAACCACAGTGATATCTTTCACAAATGGTTAGCATGTTTTTGTATTGCTAACACTTTTTTTCAACTTGGGAAAAAAAGTGGAACCTTTAAAATTACATAATGAACTGTATTTGATTAGTTCTCCCATGAGAGCCAGTTTGGTGTAGTGGTTAAAGTGCTTGTCTAGAAACTGGGTGGCCATGAGTTCTAGTCATCCCTTAGGCATGAAAGTTGGCTGGGTGACTCTGAGCTATCTCTCTCAACCCAACTCACCTCTGATAGTTATTGTGTGAAGAAAAATAGGCGGGAGTATTAGGTATGCATATCACCTTGAGCTCACCAAATATAAAAGTGGGATGTTGTTGTTATTTAAATATTTCTGGGTTCAGAAACATTTCACCTTTTCAGTTATGTCAGGCACAGCCCAAGAACAAGGAATCAATCCAGCCAAACTTCAGTTCTTTATTTGCTCATACGATATAGACAGAATCTTGCCAGACTAAAGCTACTCTACCTAACTTAAAGGGAAATAACCTGGGAGGCTCTGGAGCATGGCCACTCTGAACCTCTTAGTCTTCCCACGTTCCAGCTCCAGACTCTGTTTTCTCTTATCTCACTCCCCTCCTTGGAATGTGCTTCTTCCTTCCTGAGAACCAGCTGTGTTACTGTAGTCCATCGCATCACCTCCCTTCATAGACATGTTCCATCACAAGTTATAATTTTACAGTTCCTCTTCCATGATTGGGAATTTCAGGTGCTAAAAGACAGAATTGATAATAACGATGGCATGGGCATTGTTAAGGATTATGAGAGTTAAAGTTCATATATGTGAGAATGCCCAGATTGGGGAAAGCTACACAAAGTCAAAATCAAACAAATCATACCTCATGCTAAGCTTTAATATAAACTCAGTTTATGACAATTCTCCATGAATCAGCTTTAGTAAATTCATTCTTTAAAATATACCGGTATTTTCTCAGGCCAAAATCCAGACTGGATTTTTGTCTCTACTAAGGTAGAGTCGGTGTAATTGCATTTCTGCATGCCTTTGAATTTGATTCACTGTACAGCACGTTGAGCTGAACTGTGTAATTGTAAGATTGATATTTCACAACAATATTTTGTAAAGTTTAGTTTTACAATATTACGTATTATGTAAAATTTAGTTACTGAGCATGTAAATTATGTAAGATGAAACTGTATTCAGCATCTGCATATTACCATGTGAAGTTGCAATTCCTGAAGAGTGAACAATCATATGTGAGTTGACATCCTCTTATTACTGCAATCCTGAAAGTGTACCTGTAGTATAAAAATATAGTTTTATTGATCCCTAAGATACTGTATCTATAAAATATTTGACCGTCCTTGTACCAGGAAGGAGCTACAGAACTTTTCCATGGCTACAACTAAAGATGTAAGCTTATTTTGTTTGAAAGAATAGGAGATAGATCTGTAGCTTAAAATCTGTAGCAAAAGACTTTGTAATTGGAAGCTATCAAATAAGTGAGCAGAACTGATGCCTTTGTCAGCAGGTTAACTTCTTTTTGGCTTGCATCACGTATAACATAGTTGGAATTGAACTGGAACTGGACCATTTCCTTTGTGATTCTGAGCACATCCCATGCTTTTCACAGCTATGTAAAAGCAACAGAAATCTTCTCTGTAGAGAAGACTGCTCCTATCACTTTTCAAGACTTCTTCCTCTCTTCTTTTCCCCTTCTGGCATTTGCAGGAATATATTTTCACAAGGTAGCACTCATTACATGATGTCTCCAAAGCTGACTCCAGTATAGTCAGGGGGAGGGGGCTGTTGCCGAAAAATCTATATTTTAGATTTGTTTCCTTTATAGAAGATAATGTCATAAAGCTTTAGCTTTTTGGCACATTTCTAAGGGAGAGAAAAAAGTTTAGCTAGCCATTTAATATATTTTGGACTACATGCGAAATAAGAAAAAAAAATCTTGCTACGCCTACTTTAAAATTTGGCTTCCTCAGTTGAAAAATATTTTTTATATTTAAAGTACTTGAACAGAATGCCTGCTCTTCTCATCAGAATATATTAGTTCATGGGGGGACACACCCATAATGAGTAAGTCAGTGCTTTTAAGGAGAAGTCTAAATGAATATATCTCCATTCTACTCTTTATTTTTCATTGTTTTCCTAGTGTTGTATACCACAAAACTGAGGAATGAAGGTAGAGAACCCTCCCACAAACACATGTAGCATATAAAAGGTGCTTCTAATTTGAAGGGAACTCATTTTATTTCGTGGCTGTAAGTGAGACCAAGTATTCAAGTGGGAATAGAATTGTATGAAGAAAAGCAAACAGAATTTTTGATGTCAGATCTGTACAATCAGATGATTAATAGATTCCAGTTGGATGCAAACAACATTTAGTGCCTAATAACACATTAAAGTACATTACAGAATTAAGTGGCTTTACAGCAAAATATACTGAAATTAAAACTTTACTTCAGGATCTGGAAATTATTGAACCCATAGCAATAAAAATGAAATGGAGTTAAGCAGCAGTTGCAATTTAGAGCAAAAGAAGCTTTCCCTTTTGTGTGATTAAGGATTCTTCTGTTGTTTCAAATTTATGCTATAGGGCGGGTCACATCATTGATGTGGTGACGGGTAGGGGTTGCTATGGTGGGAGCCGGCGGGCAGGCCATCTTCGGGGAAGTCGCTCCCCGTTTTTGTGTTACAGCCCTCTGCGCTCAGACCCAGGCCCTGGTCTCTGACTGCTGCTGCTTAACACCAGGCCAGTCAACAATAAAGCCCACCTCATGTGTGATTTGATCACTGAGGAGGGGGCAGACCTGGCGTGTATCACCAAGACCTGGCTGGGCCCCAAAGGGGGGGTGCTCCTTTCAGAAATGTGCCTGGCCAAGTTTATGGTATGGCACCAGTCGAGACACCAGGGCAGGGGAGGAGGGGTGGCAGTTGTCATCTGAGAGTCTCTAGTGGCCTTCAGGGGCGCTGCTCCACAAGTGGCCGGTTGTGAGACCCTGTTTTTCAAGTTGGGTTCCTGAGAACAGTTGGGAATGTTGCTACTGTACCAGCCTCCCTGCTGCGTAGCAACCTCCCTGCCAGCTTCCACAGCTGCTGGAGGCCATCTCGGGGTTGGCAGAGGAGTTCCCCAGAGTTATGGTTCTGGAGGACTTAAATCTGCTGTCCCTGGGGCATGCCTTGGAAGCATCTCGGGAGTTCATGGCCACCATGGCAGCTGTGGGCCTGTCCCAGATCATTTGGGATCCGACTCGAGACAGTGGCCTCACCCTGGACTTGGTTTTCTTGTCGGAGCAGTGGCAATGTGATCTGAGGGGAGAGTTGCACTGTCCCCATTGTCATGGTCAGATCACACCCTGGTGACCTTGAGATTCTCATATGCCACCCCCCTCTGCAGGGAGGCTGGACCCATTTGATCGGTCCACCCCCAGCGACTGATAGACCTGGTAGGGTTTCATAGGGAGCTGGGAGTTATTCCTGAGGATCTGTTGCATGGTCCAGCAGTGGCCCTGGCTGCAGCCTGGAATAGGGAGGTGGCTGGGGCCTTTCACCGGATCATGCTTGTATGACCTCTCTTGCCCCATCGAACCTGGCACTCCCCATGGTTTACAGAGGAGCTGAGGGTTCTGAAGAGGGTTAAGAGATGTCTAGAGCGCCGCTGGAGGAAGACAAAGACCGAATCCAACCGAACACTGGTTAGAGCTGCTATTAAGGCCTACCTGCTGGCGATAAGACAGCGAAGCACCAATACTTCTCCACCCTTATCGCGTCCACAGAATGCCACCTGATGGCCCTGTTTAAAATCACTCGATCCCTTTTGGGGAAGGTGGGCCCATCGACCCACCTACAGGGCCGTGCAGAGGAGTTTTCTGAGCATCTGCAGGATAAAATCACTTGGATTCATTCCAAATTAGACTCCCAAGTGTGAGGCATGGTCCATGGAGATACCAAGGGAGCATTCTTTCCTAGTTATCTGGGAACAGTTTGATCCTGTTGGACCTGAGGAAGTGAACAGGATCCTCTGGACAGTGAATGCCACCACTTGTCATCTAGACCCATGTCCCTTCTGGCTGGTGCAAGCAGCTCGGGAGGTGACATGTTGCTGGGTCCAGGCAATGGTTAATACATCCTTGCAGGAGGAGGTGTTTCCAACTGCCTTTAAGGAGGCGCTAGTACACCCCTCCTCAAGAAACCATCACTGGACCCTACTGTACTGGATAATTTTTGTAGAGTCTCCCACCTCCCCTTTTTGGGGAAAGTGATTGAGAAAGTGGTGGCATTGCAGCTCCAGAGGGTTCTGGATGAAACGGATTATCGGATGAAATGGATTGAGCTATCATCAATATGCTGATGATACTCAGTTGTACATCTCCATACCAGATGAGGTAAGTGATGCTGTGACTGCCCTCGCTCGGTGCCTGGGGGCTGTAGGGGCCTGGATGGGGAACAACAGGCTTCAGCTGAACCCTGGTAAGACAGAGTGGCTGTGGGTTAATGGCTCTTCTGTATCTGGGACATTGTCATCTTTGGTTCTGGATGGGGCTGCACTGCCCCAGACAGACCCGGTGTGTAACCTGGGGGTCCTCCTGGACTCACGGCTCCTGCTTGAAGAGCAGGTGGCAGCTATGGCCAGAAGGGCCTTTGCACAGCTCCATGTTGTGTACCAGTTATGCCCTTTCATGGATCGGGAAGTCCTTTGAATGGTCACTCATGCTCTTGTTATCTCCCATATAGACTATTGCAATGCTCTCTACATGGGGCTACCCTTGAAGAGTATCTGGAAGCTACAGCTGGTCCAGAATGCAGCTGCGCAGGTTATTTTTGGTGCCCCTAGAAGGGCACATATAACACCTTTACTGCACAAGCTGCATTGGGTACCAGTCTGCTTCCAGGTCCAATTCAAGTTTTTGGTTATCACCTTAAAAGCCCTACATGGCATGGGGCCAGGCTACCTGAGGGACTGCCTTTTCCCCGTTACATTGGCCCGTCCCAGACAATCATGCAGAGAGGGCATGTTACAGACCCCATCTGTAAAAGAATTCCATCTGGCGGGGTCCAGGAGGGTGGGCCTTCTCTGCAGTAGCTCCCGCCCTCTGGAACATCTTACCCCCAGAGGTGAGGTTAGCCCCTTCGCTCCTGGCAGAATCTGAAGACCTGGCTCTGCCACCTGGCTTGGGGTGGGGGATGTCATGTTTGGGGATGGCTAGTGCCCTAGAGTGCTCGGCGCATACAAGGATTGACTTAGATCATTTCCCATTTGGATTCTATTTTTATTTATAATTATTGCTGACTTGTAATTGTACTTTTAGATATTGTATTTTTATGTTGTATTTTTATTTTATTGATTATTTTGCTGTAAACCACCCAGAGTCTCTCTGGTGGGAGGAGATGGGCAGTGACAAATTTGGTTGATTGATTGATTGATTGGTTGGTTGATTAATAAATAAATAAATAAATGGTTGAATACTGGTTAATTTTTCTCCTGGTAATAAAGTAAATAAGTGGTCTGAGATACGTTTTGGGGGCACAAAGAAATCCAGTCTTGTTAGTCATGCTAGTTGGCAAAGGAGTGGCAGTTTCCTGGTGATAATACATTGTTAACAATACTGTACGGGGTGGTTAATTATTGGGTGAGAATGTGGAATATCCCAAATAAAGTAGTATTTCCTGAGCAGTTCCCAAATAAATAATGGCTTGTAAACCATGCATATATCATACTATATATTATCTAGAAAAGGTCCTAAATCTTATCTAAAATGTTGGGTATATTAATTTGCTAAAGTCGCATCATAGGTTTTTAAAGATGCTAAGCAGTCATATTGTTAATTAACTGAACATTGGCACAGGTAGACATCTGTTTGGTAAGACTTAAAATTGAGTTTTTAAAAAAGGCTTCTATTATAATTGTCAGCTGCAGAAAATTAAGAGCTGAATTCAAGGGAATCACAAACATTTGGCAAACGGAGTGTATAAAAAAGCATCTTAGAGATGTCTTTGATGTGAAGCTTATTTAATCCATTTATACATTCTCTGACATTTATGGAACCAGAATCAGGAATCTGTAAGAAATAAAATGAAGACTGTAAGTAATGCTTTCCATAAAAAGTTTAGAACTCTGTAGAGGTGAAAATAAGCTAGGAAATCAAGGAATCCTTCTAAAATAAAAATATGCTCTTGTCTATTGCAGCTTATGGTTTTTCTCATTTCAGGAGTGAGTGACAAAAGTCATATTTGATGATTTTTTACTCCTGTTGCTACTTAATTATTTTTCTGGAATTTTAAATGGAAATAATATTTTTAGCTCAAATGCAACATTTCTCCAAATATATCAGTTTTTTTGGGGGGGGGCGTTTTGGCTCAACTGCTAATTTAGAAAAGAATCTTCACTGGCAGATTGTGTTGGAATTTGGTTGTGTAACCTTGATCTAGCAGCAGTTTCTGCATAAAAAGTCTTCTGTATGAGGAATTATTTTTTTCTTTATTTACCTTCTTAGCAATAAAGACTTCCACAAATTTAAAGAAAGCAAAAGTGTTACTTCTCACCCAGAAAACAATATTGAAGTATGGAATAGTTGAAGACAATGTAAAGTGAAGAAATAAAAGTGTCAGGAAGGCAGACAGCAGTCACCAAAATAGAGGCAAGATGAGATTGAATCCATTTAGAAGCTCCGATTTTTAATCCCGGGTGTAAATGACTTTCCCCACTGCATTTTCCTAAAACACGTTCAGTGTATTCATTGTCTGAGGACTGTATGAAGATATGGTATGAAGTGTATGAAGATACGGTAGGAACTAAAGCAAGTAATAAATAAAAGAGAGACAATAAAAGCAATTATAAAACGCAGTTCACTAGGTAGATTTTTTTTGTAATGGGAAGTGGGCCTGTGGGTTGTCAGTGCAGTTAGGCCAACACACGTATTCGTTTTCTCCACCCAGTGTGCAAAGATGGGGAAGCTTAAATTTTTCTTGCCTGTGTGCTAAACCACAGGTAGTCCTCACTGAATGACCATTCATTTAGTGAGGGTTCAGACTTACAACGGTGCTGAAAAAACCGACTTACAACTGGTGCTCACACTTATGACTGTTGCAGCATACCCGCAGTCATGTGATCACGATTTGGGCGCTTGGCAATTGGTTCGCATTTATGATCATCACAGCATCCCGTGGTCATGTAATTGCCATTTTTGACCTTACTGGCCAGCTTCTGGCAAGCAAAATCAGTGGGGAACCGTGTGATTCACTTATCAACTATGTAGTTCGCTTAATGACTGGTGATTTGCATAATGACTGCTGCAAAAAAGGTCGTAAAATTGGGTCAGATTCACTTAATGACTGCTTTGCTTAACAACCAAAATGCTGGTCTCGATTGTGGTCGTTAAGCAAGGACTACCTGTGTACTTGTCTTCCCCAGCTGACTGGTTCTGACAAGACCAGGAGGGAAAGTTGTACATTGGGCAGACATAGTACTCTGTTGTTATATTCTTACTTTTGAATTGCATACCACGCAGGTTGCTCCTCATTTATATAGCAGACTGTATAGGATGTTAATATAATTGGAAATACATTTTTTCATTTTTTATTTTTACTCTCTTGGTATTAACATTTTCTCAGGTTGCTGTTTTACTATTCTTGAGTGTTGCAAATGCTTGGTTAAAATATAACTATGCAGCTGTAGTATCATGCTTTTAAGCTTCTAAATATAGCTTAATATCAAAGATAGAAGGCCAAGGAACTTGAAATTCATCTCTTTTTTACTTTGTTGCGTATCCTCTTACCTTATGAATGTATTATTTGATATATTTAAACAAGATAAACTCACAACTGAGCAGTTTTTTTTAAAAAAAATGAATAATATATCTGTATATTAATGTAATATGAGTTAATGCATCCTCTGTCAGTCCCTATTCTTCTAAAACATAACTGATTACCTCTTGCTCCCTGTGTTCTGGAAGGAGATACAATCTAGGAACTCCCTGTGTTCTTAGAACCTGTGGCTAGAAGACATCATGAATTTCTATTATTGGGAGGTATAAATAATAATACAGAGATTGAGCCCTCTATCAGGCTTCCAAAAAAGTAGTGTGCATCTCATAAGGAGCACCTTTGTGTGTACAATGTATGGAAAGGGTATGTGCACATTTCAGTTCTGGATTATTGATTGTTGGGGTATGCTGAGTATACTTCAGGGTCTAATAACTTGCATTCTTCTTTATTTTTTTGACAAGAGATTTATACTACAGTAATCTTTATTTGAATAGATAAAACAAAGCTCAAAGAGCCAAGTATACCCAGCTTATATTCTTTAAAGTCTGCATATAGTAATAAGTAGTTATGTTAGTACATGATTTACATAACCAATAATGTATTTCTTTAGACTGAAGAAAGATTTTTTTGTTTTAACATCAAATAAATAATACTTGTCACAAAATAAAAGAATGCTAGGAACATTCTTTTCAAATCAGTAGCTTTCTGTTGAGTGTCTTAATTACAGAGAGGATCATTCAGACAGGCTTCTCATTGTTAAGAAAAACTGGTGTGTGCTAACAGCTGAATATTAGGGTAAATTAGGCATTTGCTAGTGATGGAAAGAGAAGCTTTCAACAGAAATCTAGCCTGGCTATTAAGAGTTCTTGTATTTATTTATCTGGTCATTTAGGGCCATAAATTAAAACTATACTCCTTTTCAAAATGTATTTAAGGTATTATATAACATTTTTATATATCATTTAGAAACGCAGAACTAAAAACTCATATTGCATACTTCAGTTTTTAATTGATCTGTCTTCATAATTAACTGAAACATTATCTTGTGATAAAGCTGTTAATAAAGATAAGTGAATCATTTAAATTTAGTCCCAGAAATAAACTGGCCTTCATTTGTTCAGAATAAATGTTTGATCTACTTGATACAGACTCTATTACATTTGCTCTTTCCCATGGATGAAGACATTGCAGCTAGCAAGGGTTCTAAAGAATGAGAAAAGCTCTACAGGATTGTTCTTTGACTAAATTATGCTATCATTGTTCTTCAGTGACCATGAAAAATGGGGTTAAGCGATAATTCCAGTGATCCTAGGTAACTTCTCCTATAGTTTCTGTGTTGTCTAAACATTGCATAAAATTTAGATTATATAATAGAAAATTTCATTATACCAATAGAAGAGAATATACAGTATGTAGCTCAAGGTTGAACTGTGGAGTCCTTGGTGCTCTCTGAGCTTGGTTATTTGCTTGGAGACGTTTCGTTACCTGACTAGGTAACATCATCAGTGGGGGTGGTGTTTGCTTCCTGTTTCTGTACAGTAGCTTGCCCTGCCAGTATGGGTGGGAGTGTGGTTTTCTCCTTGGAAGGTCCTTGATTGGAGTACTGTTTTCTGCTTGATTGTTTGTCTAGTGCTAGGCTGCTGGAGGGGTTATTTTCTGGTCTTTTTATTTCCTTGTTAGCTTTCTTAGTTTCTCTTTTGAATGGCGTGTGGTTTATCTCTACGTGTCTATTGATGGCTGGTTTGTCTGAATGTCAAGCTTCCAGGAATTCCCTAGTGTTGGTTTAGGATGCTCACAGTTTCCCAGTTGAAACTGTGGTGGAGTCTGTCCATGTGTTGTGAGATTAAGGAGTTCTCATCGTGTCTTCTGACTGCCAGTTGGTGTTTGTGGAAGTGCTCTGCTAGTCTTCTGCCTGTCTGTCCTACATAGTGACTGTTACACTGTATGCTGTAGATGGCTCCTGTTTTTCATTCTTGGGCTACTGGACCTTTTGGTTTACTGAAGATGTTTTGGAGGGCTTTAGTTGGTTTGTGTGCTACTGTTATGGAATGTGTCTCTGAAGGGGGGGTGATGTGGGGGATTTCAGTGGTGCCGCTGGTTCTCAGGAAGGAGGGAGCACATTCCAAGGAGATGGAGGAGAGAAGCAGAGGCACAGTCCGGGGGGCAATGGTGGGAAAACGAAGAGGTTCAGGGTAGCCCCGCCCTAGAGTCTCCCAGGTTATTTCTCCTGAGGTTAGGTAGAGTGACTTTAGTCTGGCAAGATTCTGTCTATACAGTGTGAGCAAATAAAGAGCTGGAGTTTGAATGGACTGACTCTTCGTTGTTCCTGGGCTGAGCCTGATAGCTACGGTGATGCCGTGTCGTTGTCATAGTCTGTTGGTGGTTTCTGAGATGTTTCTGATGTATGGTGGTGGTATCCTTTTCATAGCTTGTGTTGGTTGTGCTGTAGTGGGTTGAGTGGTCAGGCACTTTTTGATAAAGTTGCGTGAGTATCCATTTTGTTGAAAGGTATTGTGTAGGTGGCCCATTTCCTTTTTCTGGTGTTCTGGATTGCTACAGTGTGTTTCTGCACCATAACACAATGTCATCCAGTGAGCTCTGTGATTGAGAATGTTATTTGAGCTATGATGATAAAAAAAAATGATCCTATTTAAAATATTGTGATGATCCCAGACTGCTTTAATCTATATATTTGTAAAAATAGAATTTATAACAGTTTTAATAGCTATATTGCATGACAGTTGCAAACCTTATGTTATATGCACATTAAATAAGCTCTTTAAATTAAGTCAGTACAGTTTGTTTAGATGCAGCTTTGGAATACTGGGATCCAAGGGTTTGGGTTTTTTTCCTTCCCTGGACTGAGAAAAGTTGCTCACATGAATAATTGAAATTCTAAAAATATTAGTCACACTAGAACTCACTATAAAATATGGAAAAGAATGAACTGCTATTACTTTGAAAAAAAGTAATGATCTAAGAAAAAAAAGTAGTAGAACAAAAAGTTCAGCTGGAAATGTAAAAACCATATAGAATGAATTAAATACCAATGATTTAATCAATAGCAAAGTTTTTTTTTAAATGGGATTGCAATATAGAACATAATCTTAGCCATGAAAACCTTTTCTATCCTAGTGTTTGAAATCAAATGTACACTGGAGAAATGTAAAAGCAAAGTAGAAGGCAGGAGGTCTTCTAGATTTTTCTTAGACACATGCAAAATGTTTCACTTCTGAAACATTTCTAGCACAAAACCGCCTATTCTGACCACATCAAAAATGTTCCAACACTGTTTGAATCTCACTGGAAATCTTCTGATCTGCTGGAGGTCAGACTGCTTCAGGTGAAATTGGAACAGACTGTCTTGATCTCAAAACAAGGCATTTGGAGCTCAAAACATTTTAAGCTTGAAATATTATGGACGGTCTCTCCTAGGAACTTGCATGAAGAAGAGAGTGTTTTGCAACCAACAGTTGACTTCTAAGCAAACTAAAGATTGATTACAACTTACCAATCTTAGGCCTATGAAAATAATTCAGAAGAGGTGTTTCACAATGGTGTTAGTGTGGAGCCAAGAATCTCTCCTTCAAGTGTTAAAATAGCTATGGTTCTCCCCACTCTCCATCTGCACTTTTGTGTGTACAGAGGTTCCAGTGGAAGTAGTTCTTGTGGGAATGATACCAGTGATTGTCCATGCCTGCACAGAAAACCAGGGAAAGCCTCTGAAAGAACCACACAAGCTTTCTAAAGGACATCGTTACTTTAATGCTCAAAGGAGAGTTAGACTTCCTTCTTATGCTTTACTCAGTCATAATGAATACTTTTTAAAAAAAGCATTAGACACTGTATTCATATAAAACTTTATTAAGTATAGTAATTAGTTATGTTTGTAGCTTGCTTAATTTTGTTATATTAAAGTATTTAATGCTCAACCTATTTTTCTTTGTTCCTAGGAAATTCCACTTACTTAGATGATCATGGGCCACCCCCTCGTAAGGTGAGATGCTTTGTACTTTATGTTACATTCAACCATATTCTGTTCCTACTGTTCCACTCTCTTGCCACTGTAGTTACATATGCTTTATCACAGTAAGTAACGGCATTGTTTCTTTCCCATCAGAAAGGCAGAGCACAAACAATTGTTCTAGCATGGTATGGGGGGTATTTGGAGTTGGGAGTTTTCGCATTAACAAATATATTTGGGAATTTACAAACAATTTTGAAAATGGGCTTTGAGGTTGCCATAATCCCTTTCCCTTCTATTTTTATGTCATGTCCCCCGTTGCAATGTATACATACATCACAACGAGGAACATGCCTTTCCAGGGAAGGGGAGGAAGGAGGAAGGAATCAGTGATAATCTTATAAGCACTGAGAGTCAAATGCAAATAAAGGACAAAGGAGACATACCTTTGCCCTGACCTGAAAAGCCATCATCCTATCTCCCTGACATCTCTGCATTACCACGGGGGACACACCTGCTCCAGACACAGGAAGAGGACAGAGCCAATCAGCGCTAATCCCCCTGATCGCCCATCGAGACTCCGGAATCTCCCCCTGATCTCCCATCAAGACTCCGGATCAGGGCTCTGGGACAATAGGGGGTAGGGAAGGATCAGGTCCGCACCGCGGGTATTTACCGGCTACCTCGCACGCCATGTGCTCATTCCCGTCTTTTTCCGTGGGTGCATTCTATTCCTAATAAACCAGAAATCCTTAGCCCTGACTAAGTGAATCTGCGTCTCTTTGGGAATAAGGCAACCATCACATTTTACTTTTTAGAAATTATCAAGAACGGGAAGAATAGAATATATTTCCCATAAATGGGGGATTTACCTTTAATTAACTTCCCCACTTTTGGTATTCCCTCCCAGAATGAAGAACTTAACTAGTTGCATTTATGATTACTTTTAGGTGGATAGACAAAATGTTTGTATTCCTCTTGACTTTTAATATTTGATTTGCTACAGGCATTCTACTTCGTTCAGCACACCTCACAGTGGTGTCTTCCAAATGTTTTGGACTTCAGCTTTCTCCTTTCTTGTTTGTTGGCCTTCCTGGTTGGTGCTGATTGCAGTTTTAGTCCATCTGAATCACATTATCTTGATTTTACTTATATTATTTAATTCTATCATTTTTTATTTGGCATTATGATGCTGGAGATTCTTGTTAGGACAAAAATGCAGTATAAAAATATATGCATACGGTTATTTTCATACAATGGCCAGCAGTGATCAACTAGTTTAAAAATAGTTTGAGTGCAGTTAAATCAATTGGGCTTTATGCCAGCCTTAGTGTTATCTATTTCTGCTTTATTTTTAAAGGGTTGATGATGCATACACCAAGAAGTTTTTTGAATAACTGTATTATTTGTCTGTCCTTAAAGTACTTAGTAATTTGAAAAGAGACCATTTATTTTCAATTTAATAACTGCTGTGACATCTTTGCAATAAAAATCGGACAAATGTGACTATTCAATCTTAACTAGCACGATTATTTATGTCTGCTCTACTGCTCAGTTTGTTTGTGCCAATAGAGGAAATCCCATAAATCAAAGAACAATAATTAAAATCTTACATGAGTTCTAAATAGTAATAACATATAAAAGCTTCCATTGTTAATCTCATTTTATATTCTTTTTCTCAGTTTGTAACAGTGTAAAAAGCAAGTTAAGTTTCTCTTTTAGACTATCTCAACTCCAGATAACTACACAACTGTGTAGTTTTCTTGGCACCAATAAGGAAGTGGTTAGGGATTTTGGAGGCTAGTGGAAACCAAGGAAATGTGCACCTTTCTGATCTCAGAATAGCTGCTTATGTGCTAAAACCTGGTTATTCAAAATATCTAGTGTGGCCATTACCCTGTGATTTTCGTTATTTTTAAAATTTTGGAAAACCATACCCACGAAGTCAAGATAAGAATGTGTTAATAAATGTAGAATAAGCTAGCAGATCAGTTAAAGAAATTTTGCTTCTTGTTACCTCCTTTATGGTAAAGAAGTTGGGATAGACTATAGAGAATTTTTAATACTATTTCTTGATCAGAAAAGATCCATTGTCCTTAATTATGTTTACCTTCCTCATTTTTTCCATTTAATTATAACTTACATTACAGTCCTGAACATACATATACTTCTGTTTTATTTTATGAATTGCTGTCCTTTATTTTCCCTCTGCTGATTTCATAGGTTTTGATTATATGTATACATGGTATGGGTCGGTCGGTCGGTCGGTCGGTCTAAGGGGATAGGATCTATAGAGAGGCTCTGCAGCCTAGACTCAGTATCCAGATCTTACTCTTTCTGGATGTATATGCATTTGCCATTGGGATATAGAAGTATGGTAAATGCAGATTGGGCATCTCTGGTTGAGATAAGCATTACATGCAATATTGATTTTGTTTTGTTTTAAGTAAGAAATAATGGAATCTTCTTTGTTTTATATTACCAAAATAGGTACTCTGCATACCAAAATAGGAATGCTATTTTGTGTGATTTACAACTACTAAACCTTAGACTTAACCAGGAACTCAAGCACTCTGGAGAAGGAAAGGCTCTTTTTCCAGAGATTTCCTTTTCAATCCCTTGGTCTATGCAAAAAGTCTAAATCCACTCCGGATTCCAATTCAATACATGTATTAAAGAATCCAGCAGAGAAGAATAAAAAAATGTTATAGTTTAAAGTAAAACAAAACATATTTTATTACTAAATAAACTTAGCAGATTTGGCTGCCTACATTTATGAGAATCTTACTTATAGAGTCATTCCCTGTGAAACCCCAGCTGGGGGTGGCATTGACTTGCTACCAGCCTTTTGAAGGCAAAGCATGTTCATCCAGTTGGGTTTTCTAGGGGAGTGCAAGTAGAGTTGCGAGGTGTGAGGAACATTTAGTCTTTTTGGTATTTAGCGTAATGGAATGTCTGAGGATAGTAATTTCCAATAATATTTTCTTATTCTTATAAATAAAGTTGCCAGCAGCTTCTAATCTTTAAGCAAGATTCAACTTAGTCTGCAAAGTGTGCTGTTCCTGAGCTTTCTCTTCTGCTGTTCCCGTGAGCAGAGACTATGAGAATCCACTTGCATAATTGTTTCCTGTTATTGAATGAGGCTTTTAATACAACAAAAACAAACCTAATATTAGCTCCTTTTGATCTATTTTTGAAGTTCTGTTTACCCAGCTCCCTTTTCCAAACTATTTCATTTATTTGGTCAGCTCAGGATATGGTCAGTTGAGGCTTTAAATTCAATGTAATTTAAATGCTCGACTTTTAATTCACTTTTGAAACTTAAAAGTGAGTTGGGTTCTCTTTTCCAGATAGCTCAAATGGCTCATATCCTCTTAATTACTATTCATTATCCACACTCTTGAGTAAAAATAATCATTTCCTTGGAAATGATAATGGAGTTAAATCTCTGTTGTATAAATTTTCATTTACTGGACTCTGGGGCAGCCCAGTAATTGATTTGGGTATCTTTATTTTAAAATGGGAGCCTTTCCCACCCTCCCAGTTCAATTGATTAGGGTGAATTAGCCAGGAATATAAAAGGAGGCAAGCTTGTGAGGAAATCTGCATCCTTGAGCACAAGGGAGTTTCATATGATAAAGCATTTTTATTGCAACGGTAAAGTCTTTTGGGGAAGCAGTTAAATAGATGGGCCAGTAAAGATCTGTACAAGTTAAGAAATGGGTGAAGAAGCCAAGACTAGACTGGTTGCCAAGGCAATGTGCTCAGTGAAGTGTATTTCTGATTGTTAATGAACCTGCTTGACCTCAAGTAGCTGCCTTAGATAATTGAGAGACAGAACTTAGTACAGGGTGGAGAAACGTAACAATGGGGCCAATTACCCTGATCTCCTCTATGGATTGTTTCAATATTTGAAATGATCAGTTGAATCAATACTTCACATTCAAAGCAGGAAAACGTAATAGTTAATTTAGAATCTCAAGAGTTATTTCAGTATTTTGGTTTTTTCACATACTTCACTGGGCTGTTGACCAATGGACAAAAAAAAAGTACATTGATGTAAGATAAAGTGAGAAGAAAGTGGGCTCAAATGAACATTCTTCTGGGACCTTGCAGGTTATACAAAAGCTCTGGAGAGAGTATTTTGTAGATGAGGCTTTTGAAGATCTCTTCCCAGCTGACAGCTTCTCCTCTCTCCTGTCAAGGAAAATGAGGATAGACTCTAGAGGATGGTAATCTCTGATAACTGTAAATGTTGGAAGTCAAACTTCTATTATGCTCTCTACAACACAATCTCCATCACTCTCCATTCTTGCTTCACTGTTAAACATAAGCAAAAGCTATGTGTAGCTCAAAAATTAATTTGTCTTCACAGTTTGCCCTATGTGGTGTTTTATGTTGCATTTTATTGTATATGTTTTTATTCAAATTGTATTTTTTTTCAATGTGTTTTATTGTAAACTGCCCAGGGAACTTCAGCTGTTGGGTGGTTTCAATAAATAAATAAATGACATCTTATTTCACTTTGCAGAAATATCCCATACAACTGATTTTTGTATGGCTGAAGTACAGGTAGTCTTCACTTAACAACCACAATTGGGACCAGCAACTCCATCATTAGGTACCACAGTCATTACGTGAAACATGTGGCTACACCAGACTTGACAGTTCCACTGCAGTTGTTAAGTGAATCACCCACAGTTATTAAGCGAGACATCACATGACCATGACTTGTGATTTTACTGCCAGTTTCTCCATTGACTTTGCTTGTCAGAAGCTGGCTATGAAGCTCACAAATGGTGATCATGTGACTGTGGGACATTGCAACAGTTATAAATGCCTGCTGGTTGCGAAGCTCTCAAATGGCGATCACGTGGCCACAGGGACACTGCAGTGGCCACAGGGACACTGCAGGACAGGTCATAAAGTTATTTTTTCAGTGCTGTCATAACTTCAAACAGTCATTAAACAGGGCAGGCATTAACCGAGGACTGCCATAATGTTGAAAACTTTATTAAGCTATTATTTTTGTTGTTGTTTTACTACTTCTCCAACTAACTGAAATGTTGAACCTCTCGGTTGAAGAAAGCAAAGAAATAAATTCCACAAACTGCATTTAGATATTTAGCATTGCCAGAATGGAAAATTTCCAACAAAACCAGATTAGATTAATGGTCTTATTTTATTGTCCATGTATTCTTGTCTTTCAGACTTTACATAACACTTCAACTCCATATATCATTCACAATTTTGCAGAAATTTTTCTATTTTGGTAGAACTAATTTTTATAGTATATATCTTGTTTGCTGGAAATCATTGAGATAAATCATAGTGCGTGTGTATAGCTATCAGAGCACTTTAAAATATGCAAGATATTATACATGAATAAGTAATATCCATGAATAAATAATATTTCCTGTGGCTATTCTCAAAGATGAAAATCAGATATAGTCATGTGACTTGGCATCAGGCAGTGGACAAAAATGAGCTAAAATAATTCAAAATATTAACAAGTAAATTGAAGAGTAAATGAACACTATGATTCCCAAAGGCAAGCTTTCTGTGGGGAAAAAAAACGTATTAACTTCTCCATATTCTCTGTAGAGAAACTGCATTAATGTGATTTTAAAGTGATAAGCAAATATAGAAAAGCTGCTTTAGTGAATAAGCACAACAGATGGTTTCACAGAACAAAAACATGTTGTACCTCTCTAGCTTTATTAAGGTTAACATATTCATGTATATTTGCGGTTAATGTTTAGTGATTAAGAGCTGAATATGTGTATGAATCCATTACAACTTTTGTGCTTGAAAATATGTAAACAGATCTGAAACCTTATTCAACAAGTCATTAGTTAATAATGCAACCATCTAGAAAAGAAATGCATGTGTTTTCTGAGTCCATATATTTGAGGTTCTGGTCCACTTTTTCCAAGACATGTCTTATATGCCTTTTTAGAATTCCTCTGTGAAAACAGGACAGTAGTTCTTTTATTGGACTGGCATTCGTTCACTAATTCATTATAGTCAAGACATAATTAGTATTCTATCTCACCAAAGATTATTCATTCTTTTCTTTGGATAACTTCCTAGAAAGGGATATAATCCTGAATGGTATGTGACATTTTAAGACTTAGGTTCACAAGAAATAAAGCATAAATATACTGTATATCTAGTATTCTGTCTGTAAATTACAAAGACAGGATATGAAGATAGAGTTCTCCGTTAATTGAAAAGTGCAGTCAGTCTAAGTAATGGAAATTGAATTTTATCTTTAGCACACTGAAGGAGAAAAGAATTTAAGAGTCTGATAGGAACTTAATATTAAATCATTGTGGCATAAATAATCTGTGCACTACAGCCTTCCTTCAGAATAATTTTGCTAGTATTATGATACCGCAAGACATGTCCCATCTTTGATATAATAATCCAACAGTGCTATTATTCTGGAAGTAAAAAAAGAAATGTCTTCTGTTTTTTGAAATAGTTCCAACTTTTGGATTTTGGATTTCTTTTGCATCTAAAATACACATTTTTAAAATTTTCATCTCAAGTGAAAACAAAATTATTTTTTGCTTTTAAATATTTCCAAATAGGAAGGCTAACATCTTTTTATCTTTTCTGTCTAGGTACTTCCATTCCCTAGCCAGGTGGTATACAATAGGGTTGGAAAATGTGGGAGCCGGACTGTGGTTTTGCTGTTAAGAATTCTGTCTGAGAGACATGGGTTCAATTTAGTTACATCGGATATTCATAATAAAACCAGGCTTACCAAGAATGAACAGGCAAGTTATCTGCTTACTTTTTCCCATTTTATATTGGAAAGTTCATAGCAATTATGAGTTTTTAAAATACATAGCACTGATGTCTGTTAGCTCTGTGTGTGTATGTGTGTGGAGAGAGAGAGAGAAATACTCATTCTCTTTAACACTATAAATTAGGACTGAGCTGGGAATTTGGGTGAAGAAGGTGAATTACTTTGTTGGTACTGAATTTATGCCCTGCCATTAGGCAACTTGGTGGAGATTGGCTGCATGAATGGAATGATATGAACGAGTGGAATCCAGTAGTGCTTCAAAGACTTTTTGTTAGCATCATAGGTGCAGCTTTTCACGTACAACCAAACCAACTTGTTTTCAGAGAGTGGACTCTCCAAAGCACATTTTGAGAGTAGGATAAGGAACTGCTGGTGGAAGGAAAATCATTTGTGTTCTGTCAAAGGAAATTGCTTTTGCTGATGGAATATACAGTTGGACGCTATGCTAAATCTCCATTATCCAGGAAATACTGTCTTGAATAGGCTTTCTTTAATCACACATTAATAACATGCTGTATGTATGGCCAACCAGTCTGGGAGGCATGGTCTTCACATTTATTGCCATTTCCTTCACTGGGGTTTAGTTATGTAGCAGTGTAATGTCATTGTTTTCTGGAATTTGCTCAGATCATTCTCTGAAAACATTTCTAACCAAATTAAAAATAGCACAAAGCACTGGATTGTTATAATTGCTTTGCCAAACAGGTGTGAGAAAAGGCAAACATTCCTAGATGTTGATGGTTATTTTTCTGGGAAAAAATGTCCGCCCCTATCCTCAAAGCATTTTTTGCTGAAAATCAAAATGGCTAAATATTCAGTGCAACCCTAAAATGAACCATGGAAATTTTCAGTTCAGCATATTTGTGCTTTTTTTTTGGGATCAAAGTTAAAAGCAAGCCTCAGGTTATAAGGATCAGTGGAATCCTGCATCTAATAGACACTAGAAAATGATTTATGATAAGGCCTTGAAGTTTAGAACCTGTAAGTTTAAACGATGTATCAAAGAAATTAAAACATTAATTGGGCCTTTGGGACAAATAGGTGCATGGATGAGAGGAAATGTTGGGGAAGAGTGATGCAGGGAGTAGAATTTGGAAAAGAAGTAGAAGTTTGAATTGGCAAGCTGGCATATTGCACATTAAAAAGAGGTTTCCTGTCTGTGAATATGAAAATTTTATTTATTTGTGAGTGTGTAGGTGTATGAGTGTTTATTATTATCGTCACCAGCCCAAATCAATTTATTGCAGGATTAAGGCCCCTTGTGATCTACCACTCTGGTCCAGTATGGGTTGGTAGATAAATGTTTTTCAGCTTCCCATTCTAGGGTGGAAAAGAGTAACCACCCCAGAATCACTCAGCCAGCTTCTGTGCTTAAAGGAGGACTAGAACCTGGGTCTTTCCACTCCTGGTCAAGGACCTTAAACACTATACCACACTAGTTCTCATATGTGTGTGTGTGGAGAAGACTTATAAATTGTTACTGGATAATTAGTTATGAATCTTTTCTTTCTATCAGAAGAAAGGTTGAGTATGTTTCTAGCAGCCTACATTATCAGCACTTTATAAGCAGAAGGCTATGTTGAGTATCAGTATTTTATATGATTCAGAGCTATAGCTAATGAGAATATATTCAGGCTGTTTGGTGTTTGCCTATAATGCTGACACCATAATGGCTAGTGTCTGTTGAAGTTTGTGGAGTGAAAGGCAGTATTCTTGTTGGTGAATCTGGGATTCACAATACACAGAGCTAACAATAAGCAGAGGAACCTAAAGAGGCAAGTAGGCTGAGGTCATAAGCGCGTAAGAGATGATTGGGGAATTGTCGTGTTTGGATAATAACTCAAAAGCATTCCAGAGAGCCCACAGCATTGCTGTACCAGCAGCAGCACATTGCATAGAAAGGACAAATTGAGTTAACACAGTTTTAAAGACTCAGATTTTTAATGGAATTCCATTTTTAAAAATGTAAAACTCAATTAAATTTAGGGAGTTGACTCATGCCCATGTACATATTAGGTTACTCCTAAATACCTCCAAAATGCTGTTTAAGAAATAGAAAATAAATAGAAACAGCTTTAAAAAAGAAATGTGCTCCTCTTCCTCACTGCCCACAGATAGCTTTTACAATTGTGCTCACGTCTCCAGTTAGTAAGGGATTCCACCTGTCTCCACCACATAGACACACACAGACACACATAGCAAAGGATGAACTGAATCTGGATTGACCGATTAGCAGGAACAACCAGGACCACATACATAAATCAGGCAGATTGTGCCTCCTACATGGTCTTCCTACTTTGATAGGAAATGAGAAGTCAGCAGATAAGATGCTGGAAGAAAACAGCGGCTTGGGTGCAGCTGCCAGTTAGAACTTCTGTGAAATCTAGAACATGGATATTCATTCCTGCACAGTGAGGACAGAGAAATAACTTTCTCCAGCAGAGATAGATGTGTCTCTGGAGATTGATGCAAGAGGAGAAGGGAGATGGGATTCTACAAGCAGGTGACATTGGTTCACCTATCTGAAGAACAGCAGGCATCTGACGTGATAGCAAAGAATTCTAGAAGTATATTTTACAGTAATGGTGTTTATTTTAAATCAGTCAGAATGAAAGGAATCATAACTAAGAATGTGCAGTGGTTAAATTACCCAACTCTAACACTTTAAGGTTAAAATAAATAAAACATATATCCATTTTACCCATCATTTTGCAATTATTTTCAGAGAAATACATTTCAGTGGTATGTTATTTCTGAGATGCATGTTGATTTTTAAAATAACATAATACTATGTATAATATTATTGCAAACATTGGCAAAATAATGTAAAAGGAACACAGAGTTTCTAAATAAATCTGAAGTAAAGCTCTTTCTAGTTTTCTTTTTCCTTTAAAGATATCAAAAGTTTTATTCCCAAGTAACAAAATTATATTTTATTTTAATTCAACTTTATTTTCAGTCATTGTATAAGTAGCCTTTGCCATTCTCCTCTGAGTCATTTCCTAATGCCACCAGGTGGAGTATTGCTGAAAATGCAGTCTGTTGTTTTACTGAACTTGTAATATATTAGATTTGAGTAGGAAGAATATGTTTAAAAAAACAGAAAGTAATAGTTCAAGTTTTATACAGTATTATGAAAAGAAACAACTTATCAGTATTAACAGTTTTATTGAATGCTTTGTTAATTTTTTTTTTAAAAAAGCATGAAAGTTGAATTCCCTTCAGGTTTCATATTATATACATACATTCTTACACACAGACATGTATGCCTGTCCCTTTTTGATTATAGTAAGCCAAAGAAATTATAAGGTATAACATAAAAAAGAGAAAAGAAATATTTTGTTGTTGTTAGTTGCCATCGAGTCGTTTACGACTCATGGCGACCCTATCTATAACAAAAGAAAATGCTGTTCGGTCTTGCGCCATGTGCCTGATTGTTTCAATGTTTGCATCCATTGTTGCGGTAATTGTATCAATCCATCGCATTGAAGGTCTTCCTCTTTTCCACTGGCCCTCAACTTTACCAAACATGATGTCGTTTTCAAGCAATCGGTCATTCCTGACGATGTGCCCAAAGTATGAGAGTCTAAGCCTAGTTATCTTCACCTCTAGGGAACATTCTGGTTGTATTTCTTCTCTTACTTACACCAACACCATTTTCTACACCTCTCATATCTTTCTATAATTTGAAACCATCCTTGTTTCCTTGTTATACTGCTTTGTACCTGGCCTTTTGTTCTCATCTCTTTGTTTCTGAAAATCTCATCAAGACCATCCAAACCACAGTTTTCTGGAACTTCCTTTCCTCTCAACTCATTCATTCTTGCTTTATATTTAGAAATACAAAACCATTCATTCATTATATTCAAACCATCTCAACATCCTTCTTTTTAATCATAACTCACAATTATATTATCTGCCATTCATATAGCATCTACTCATTCTTGGATCCATCTTATTCGCTGAGACTTCTTAAATGCCCATTCCCACTCCATTCAACTCTTATGTGTCTCCTCTCACTTCTGTATAACAAAGTTTTTATGCAACCATTTTTACTTCTTTCAACAAATATGCATTCCTCTCAGTAAACTCCACCTAACCATTACCTTTCTCCCAGCATTTGCACTTTTTAAATTATTCCATCAGTCTTCCCATTTTTCGTAAATATTCTACCAAAGTAAACAAATTCATATATTTTAGGGGGGGGTTGTTCATCTGTATTTTATGTTTTGCCATTTATGTCTAACTTGCAGATGTTCACTACATTTTCCCTGTCAAATGGAAAATATATCGGACATTAATTGTCAGATTTGTTGTTACCTATTACTACAAATAATTCAGGTTCTTACAGCATCATCTGCATATATTCAGATCCAACCAATGCACCTTTAACATCACCACAGGAATTTCTTAATATTTATCCATACATATATAAAACAACGAAAGAGATATCATATATCTTTGTCTTAATCTCTGTTCACCGTTGAACCATTTATTAAGCATTTTATCTCTTCTCATGCAAGTTGTACTCTTACTGCATTCAAGAACCAACCAGTCCCAAACTTCTGTCACTTTTATTTTTAATTCCATTCATTCCGCTGGAGGTTTCTTAGGAGCTATCACTTTTCTGCGTATACATAACTACAATACCTTTCTGTCATCCTCATTTTTTTTTTGCAGCAATCATTCTTTATAGCAATTTTTCCTCATCCATGGCTTCTTTCACTTCACAATTTCACCAGGCATCCTTTTTCATACTTCTCCTTAGCATAACTTGACACAGTTCCATGGCACTCTGTATCATAATTATTTTCATTCTACTTCAAGCAATTTCCACATCCTCTTTCCTTACACTTTTCATTCATTCTGTCTTTCATTATTTTTTCATACAGAACTTGTACTTTGTGTTTGTTTGTTTGTTTATTCACATTTCTATCACCGCCCATCTCCCCCTAAAAGGACCGTTCCTGCAGTCATTCTACTTCTCATTTTTCCCCCCATGTCTTTCTTCCATGCATTTCCCCCCCAAAGATCCACCCTTGGCACTACCAAAAAATGATCTGTCCCACATTCTGAATCTCTCATCACCCACATCAGACTAATTATTTCAGTCTTTTATCCTACGCAATCAAGTCAGTCATGCTCTTAAGTTTATATTCATTCCTTTGCCATGTGTATGAATGTATGCATAGACTTGTGTTTAACCATGTATTCAAAACATACATTTCTGTAAGCAGGTACTCAAAAAACTGTTAACCATTGTCATTCATTCTTGGCTTCTGAACAGACCAATGACTCTGTTGTGCTCTCTTGTCTCATTTCCACCCATTCATTCATATCCCTAATAATGTTTTCCCTCAACGCTGTTCACTGCACAATTGTTTCAACTCTGGTTCTTCTATTCTCACCATTCATTAGAGCATAACATTCAACTATTATTAACTTAATGATGCCAATTCATACCTTCTGACATACATCATAGCCCTTTCATTTATAATCAAACCTATACCTTCATTTCCCTAGTGGTATTCATCAGCATCACTGTTCAAGATCAGACCATCAGTCAGACCATCTTCCTTTAGTTCTATTACATCCTTTCCCTTTTTCTTAATTTCCCAGCATACATCATATGTATTTTTTCCTTACACATCTCTTGACCGGGTAGCAAAGAAATTTGAAATATAAACTTCGAAGGTAACAAAAGCTCTAATTAGATTTACTGTAAAGAAATGTGGATATTAGATAAAGAATGAAGATATTAGAGGAAAAAACTTCCAGGGACTGCAAGCTCTCTTTATAATGAAATCAAGGTGCTCATTCTTGCACTTTCTTGCACATTGTACCTTCACATGCAATAGGTTAGAAACCATCTCTCTTGGGCAGGAGGGATTGTTTCCACCTGTCTCTTGTTTTAGTAGTGGGTTTGTCTAATGGATTTGTGACTGCATGACAACTGGCTGTCACATTTAATCCATTAACTGATGTTCTTTATCAGGTAATCCTGTTACATTCCAAGTCAGTTTTGGTGTGTTTTGACCACTATGCCACAAGAATAACCAAAGCACAGTTCTGTCCCCAAGCATGCCCATGCTGTGGCCCACATCCCATGAACCTGGGATACTTGTCATGTACTGACACATGCTCATTATGTCACCTAACTAAACTTACCTTTATACAATTGTGCACAATTGTACAGTTCTGTAATATCCAGTTTAAGGGACATAATCAAGTGTGTTTTTTTAATTACCATTTGGAGATTTTATATAATAGATAGTATACAGATTATAGAATAAACTGACTAAAGCCTACATCTCTGGCAAGAAAGCCTAGAATTCCTTTGTAGACATCTAATTTTAACACTTTTGGATTGACGTAATACAGTATGTTCCAAAAGCTCTGAGGCTTTGGAAAACTAAGCAGAACACAGTTGCATAAATTACTTAAATTCAAGCCTTTCAAAAAAAAAAAAAAAGGCAGGGAAGAGTCCTAAAATTAGATTATCTTTTGAAAACAAAATCTCTATGGAAACTAAACACAAATAAGATTCTTGAAGGAATTGAATGAAATAATGGAGAACATCAATTGGTAATGTATTTATTTAGATCATAGTGCACTGATGAAAATTAGTGGAATATAAATACAGTTATTGTACATCAACTTGCACTATTTTTTCAGGAGAAATTAGCTCTGATTTAATTAAATTTAATGTGCTGTCTCTTTAAGTACATTAAATTTATGCACATACTGTTTTGTTTGTATGCTTTATGAACATATTGGGGTATCCAGGTAGCTGACTGTGATCTGTTTCTGCTGCTTCTGCTTACTAGTATGTGTGCCTTAATGCTTCAATGCTCAGTAAAATTGGCAATAGAAAAAGATGAAAGTTAATTTTTAAAATGGTAAATTTCAGGAAAATTGTTGAATAATTTTTATATGAAAAATGTTTCACGTTTTTCCCCATTACTCTTGTTGGGTAGTCTTGCTGCAGTCCAATGAGTCAGTGACCAAACGAAACAAAATATCTTCTCAGGGTTTCTATTTTGAGCAGTTTATCTTAATTTTTGTATCTTTTTGCTTTTAGATGGAATTGATTAAAAATATAAGCACTGCAGAGCAGCCTTATTTATTCACTAGACATGTTCATTTCCTCAATTTCTCAAGGTAAGGAAGTTCCTAATTTAGTTTTAATAGCATGCTATAATGCACAGACAGATGATTTATAGAATCTTTTTACTTTTAATGTTTGGCTACAGCGATGTGTGTATAAAAAAGCATATTCTCTGGGGAATGGATAACTGGTTTACCATGCCAGTCTGCCTGCTTCTTCGTTTGTTTTGATCACCCTGTTATTTATTTGGGGAATATATATATATTCCCCAAATAAATACGTACATACACATATGTACAGACACATACCCCATAACCGTGTTAAGATTCTACCATGAGGAAGTTGCCTTTCTGCCACAAAACAGAAAAGCCGTGATGCAGAAATTCTCCTGAACCACCCATGCTATCAAGGTTGAGGATTTTTTGACAGGAAAGAAGAAAGGTTTTACATCTTTGCATTACTGAGCAAAGCATTCAGAAAAAAATGTACATCTTTATTTTTATTAGTTTGTATGTACCATATGCTTTTTTCAGAGGTCACTTGAGTTTCTAAACTTTCCAACTGGAAACTCAGTATCATATTATGCAAAAAGGAATCTTCTACCAAAATTCCATTTGATTTTTAAAAATGTTCCTCTGCACATATATTTTGCTGTTGAAGAACGTTAGCTGTTAAAGTTTACCCTTGTAATCTAAAAACTCTTGGGATAGGACTTTTCAAGTTATAATCACATATGCTTTATGATCTAACATATTATAGAACTTAGAGGAATTACTTAAATTAGAAAAGCACTGTTAGGCCGAGGAATAATTTTAATTACAAAATGTTGGTTGAGAGAAATCGTAGAATAAGAGGTGTGCAGGCTGTTTCAATGCACATGAAAATCTGTGTAATGTCATGTTTCATTTGCAAAATGGTGCCTTTTCCAAAATTTCACATTAGAAACAGTTAGAAATGAAATGTTTTGCACACCTTTGTGCTAGAGTTATGCAAACTGATACTAAAAACAAAAAAAAATCTATACAGGTAGTCCTTGACCTATGGCCATTCAGTCAGCAACCATTCCAAGTTATGAAAGCCCTGAACAAATGGTGGTTACAACTGGTCCCCAGAGTTCTGGCTGTCCCAACACCCCTGTGGTCACGTGATCGCAATCTGGATGCTTGGCAACCTGTTCGCACTTACAACTGGTTGCCAAGCGCCCCACTTTTACATGATTGCCATTTGCAACCTTCCCTGCCAGCTTCCTCAGAATGTCAATGGGCAAGCTGGCAGGGAAAGTCGCTGGGGTAAGTCCCTCCCACCTGTGCACCCTGTCCCAGCGGCTTTGCACTTGTGCTGTGCCAGCCACTCATGCACCCTCACACACCCTCCCCTACCTGGGCCACACCCATGTGCTGAGTCTTCTCCATATTTTTTTCTTTATTTGGGGCTACACAGAGGCAAATTCTGAAATGAAACTTCAGGATGAGTTTAATTGGGTATGGCATATGGATGATTGAGCTTTTGAAAAATATCACAATGCTGTATTGTAATACTTAAGTTCCTCCAGCTTCTTGTTTATTAAAAGATTGGTAACTTAAGGGAAGAAGGTAAAGGTAAAGGTAAAGGTTTCCCTTGACGTAAAGTCCAGTCGTGTCCGACTCTAGGGGGCGGTGCTCATCTCCGTTTCTAAGCCTTAGAGCCGGCGTTGTCCCTAGGGACACTTCCGGGTCATGTGGCCAGCATGACTCATGGAACGCCGTTACCTTCCCGCCGAAGCGGTACCTATTGATCTACTTACATTTACATGTTTTCGAACTGCTAGGTGAGCAGGAGCTGGGATTAACAACGGGAGCTCACCCCGCCGCGCGGTCTTGAACTGCCGACCCTCTGATCGACAGCTCAGCGGTTTAACCCGCAGTGCCACCGCGTCCCCTTAAGGGAAGAAAGAACACAGTAAATACTTCTTACCTGAAGCAATTGCCTTAGATATGCAAACATAAATCAAAGAAGGGTGGAAGTGCCTACAGTACAATCTACATGTGTCATTATGAAGTGATGTGTCTTCTGGACAGATACTGAGAACTCTTCAGCTTTCAAATTCTGTTCTCTTTGAAACTAGTGGGAGGTGTACCGCTGATTATAATGCTGAACTCCCTCATATTTTAGTCTGCTTCACCATCTGCTACTCATGCTCTTGAAGTTTTGCTTTTTCCAAACTAAGATTGTATATAAATCAGTGTCTTGCAGTGTCTTAGCTTTTCTGAGTGCCAGGTAGGTCGCTAAGTACATGTTTATAGTCACAGCTGTAACTGTAGACTTTGTAGGAGGAGAGCTGTGTTAGTCTAGAGTTGCCAAAAATCAGGAGGAGTCTGGTAGCCATTTTTAGACTAACACAATTTTATCCAAAGGCATAAGCCTTTCTGAGCTATAGCTCACTTCATGGAATGCATGCATGGAATGGCTAATCTGATGTAGGACTTAAATTGGGATGAGCCCAAGGGACCGGAGAAAGTAGGTGAAGACAGGGTGGTTAAGCAAATGTAGGTTATATGTGAGATAGATTACAAGGGCCTTTTAAAGTACCTCATCCCAATTTAAATCCTATAACACTTTACCTACTTCATGCATTGGATGAAGTGGGCAGTAGTTCATACAAAATTTTATCTTTTTAAATAAAATTTGTTAGTCTGAAAAGGTGCTGCCAGTTCCCTTGTGATAATTGGTAACTGTGTATGCCTCTTTAATGCCTTTTTCTACTATCAGAGAAGATGGGCCAGAGATAGTTCCGGGAAGGTGAGAGGAATATAAAACAGGCACCAAATTCAACGTCCTTTAATTCCATTGGGTTGAGACCAGTGACATATAGCCAGAATTAGATGTTTAGCTTTGCACCAATCTTAATATTACTGCTGTAATGGAAGTCAAGTTCATCTCCATATGAAAAGCATAAAAACATCAGAACCTGATGGCATTGATATCAGTTGTATCATTTACCTCTACTAGCATCATTAATCTGTGCTATGCTGATGACACTGCCCTAATAGCCGAAAATGTAAAGGATTTACAAGCTCTAGTAATAAAAGTCAAGATGCACAGTAAAAAAAAATGGGACTAAAATTAAATATAAAGAAGACCAAACTAATGGCAACAGGTACAACAAGCAGGCTTAGAACTAACAATCAAGATAGAGAAGTGATAGATAGCTTCTGCCTTTTAGGATCAATCATCAGCAGTAAAGGAACCAGCAGTCAAGAAATATGCTGCAGACTAGCACTTGGTAGAGTAGCCATGAAGGCCTTGGAAAATATATTTTTATTTATTTGTGTTTTTATTTATTTATCAAATTTCGTCACCGACCATCTCCCCCAAAAGAGGGACTCTGGGCAGTTTACAATAAACCTAAAAAAGATTAAAATACAATAAAAACAAGATATATTACATAAAGTATAAATATAAGTATAAAGTATAAAATGGCATTCAAGATGGCAATTAACAGTTCTGATTAAGATTCATAAATACATGGGAACCACTTTAAGGCACTAGTCACCCCCAGGATTGACTACCCCCCTTCCCACATCAAGTGAGATAGCAGAGCCAGGTCTTTAACTTTTTCCAGAAGGCCAGGAGAGAGGGGGTTTGCCTAATCTCTGGGTGAAGAGTATTCCAAAGGGTGGGGGCCACAGCAGAGAAGGCCCACTTCCTGGACTCCACCAGTTGACATTCTCTCATGGACAGTGTCCATAACATGCCCTCTCTGCATGACTGGGTGGGACAGGTTAATGTAATGTAATATTCAAAGCACAACATTTGTATATACCTATAAAGATACCTACAAAAACATGTGTCTGTACCTACAAAGATCATAATCATGCAAGCCATGGTATTCCCTGTGACACTTTATGGAAGCACAAATTGGACTTTGAAGAAGCAGGATAGGAAGAGTATTGATGCTTTTGAACTTTGGTGTTGGAGAAGACTCCTGAGAATACATGGACAGCCAAGAAAACAAACCAAGGGATCATCAAACAAATCAACCCAGAGTTCTCACTCAAGGCACAAATGACCAGGCTCAAATTATCCTACTTCAGACATTATGCAAAGACCTATCTCTTTGTAGAAGGCTGTAATACTAGGAAAGGTAGAAGGAATGGGAAGTGGGGATGACCAGCAGCACGGTGGTTGGACTCAGTGGTGATGGGTGCACCATTGGAAGACCTGAAAGACCAGGTTGGGGAAAGATTGTCATGGAGAAAATCTGTGAGGTCACTAAGTTGTGAGATCAAGTTGACAACAACTTGATGGCATATAATCAAAACTCATCTACTATGCCTCCTAATAATAATGCTTTTAACATTCTTCTTCAAAACCAAACATACATTGTGTTTATTGTTTAAAAAGAAATACAGAGATTTAATCTTTCAAAGAGAATTGCTGCAATTCTGCAAACTTCATTAAGGTTATATTTTTTTAATATCAGTCTGATAATTATATTTCTTGCTTTGGTAGGCAGTATTCTAAATTAATAATAAATAGAATAAAACATAAGTTTTAATTTTTCTGACATTCCCAGAATGGTAAATTGTGTGCTGAAATAAGCAAACGATTCACACAATTAGGTCCCAGACTACATTAGCTTGCTATTACGTCTTTTGAAGCAATTTATTCTGTTTAAATTTCTCTAAATACATTGTATTCTTTCCCAAACTAAGCATTTTTTCTCCAGGTCTTGTTATCAGGTACTATACTTCCTAGAAGTTTCATGGATTGACAACACATAAATCTATGGATTTAATTACAAGTCTTTGTTCCCTTTGTGTTGACCTTATGGAGTAGTGTATTCAACCTCTCTTTAAATCTTAACTGATTGTAATTGTCTTTCTGATGGTTCTTTGATATAGAATTGATCTGCTAACTAAACTGGACTGACATCATGAAAAATAAATAAGAAAAATAAGCACTTGGTTTACAGATTTTGTTTATAATCTCATTATGAGTTTTAAAATTAACAATTCTGTTTGGATAATCTTAATATTAATATTTTGGGAACAAATTGTTACAATCCATTTTGTCAAGCAGCTGTTACTTTGCATGGAATATTTTGTCCCTATTCTAACACAAGCAATTATATAAATACATGTTACAGTTTTTCAAGCTTTGCTACTGGGAAAATGACTGATCTGTACAAAGGTCAGAGGGCTAAATTTTGGAAGAAACACAGAGCGCTCTGGGGAATAAGTAAAATGTCAATCTTAAATACAAACTTTGGTTTGTATTAAAAACAAATTAAATTCCATTAATATTATTCTCAGTACTGCTTTTATAGTGATGACATGGCGCATAATGTGAAGAATATGTAGAATGTCTAAGTTTCATGAAAAACATATTGAAAATTTAACATCAGGTATCTGTTTATTGAATTTAAATGATAAAGCAGTAAGGCCAGATAGAATTATATTAGCATCTAAATTGTTAAAGAGTATCTAAATCCTATTGGTATCCATTGACACTCTGTCTTCCAAATAAATTATGTATATTGATACTGTTCTTCATATCTCATCTCATATCTTGTTTTTATATGGATCTGAAAGTAATAGTCCAATTTACCAGAATATATTTCAAAAGTAAGCCTTCAAATGATATTAGGATAGAATTTGTACATAACTTTTATAATCTATGTAAATTTAAGGATTTATAATCACCAGTGAGTTGGAGATCTTCGCTCTAACATAATTATCCTTGAATAGATTTATGCTCAATTTTTTTTAAAAGGTTTGTATTACATAGTTGTCATGAATTCTTTCCACCCTTAAGCTTTTATACGTGGAAATAGTGATGGTTTTATTGTCCAACAAAACATTTTCACAAATAATTGTGTTTAGGATCATAGAACTGGAATTTTACATTGAATTTGGAAATCAATTTATTATTGATTGCAATGTAGCGCAGGAAGTTTCACATCTGGATTTTCAATTTTGCCCTGACCTTTCATTAAGATTTCTTACATTTTATCCTGATATACAGTATGTTGGCTCTTTTAATTCAGAAAAATAAAAAGCTTCAGGTTTTCACTGAAATAGTTCAGTTATCCCCTCTCAGTTCTTAAACTATACACACACACACACACACACACCTCTAGAACATGGAAGAATAAATAAATATTTACTGGGAAACAAAGCATTTGCTTTTTTGGCAAATTTTCTCCTTAGAACCCATTGTTACTTTAACTATACTTATTGTAATCTCAGTGGATGGTATAAGAAAGCCAAATGGATTAGCATTATTGAAAGTAAGCAAATATGGGTCTGGTTAATATTTCACCTAGATCAAAAGCACTGGAAGCCCTATATAGAATCAGGATAAAATTACTTCTCTTTTTAAATGGGCACTGTTTTTGTCTGCAGTCTTGCAACTGGTTCTGCTGGCAACAGCAGCACAATTCAGTTTATAAAATAGGATAGGAAAAGATGCTGAATTAAATCTAATTTTACAGTAAACTGTCTTGTTTGTGGTAAGGTAAGTTATTCTCTGTTAAGGTTCTGTAAAAATACATTGAAATAGCTATTTTTTTAATGTACCTATTATTAACCTCTGATTTAGTAATTTTCAAACTTAAAAGCACTTTATCTCTTGGCAGTGATTATCGTAGTTCTCATTTTCTTCTATTTTTTACAAATATATTTTTTTCTCTTCTGACACCTTATTCTGAATTTTTAAAAAGTTCTATCTGCAGTTTTCTGATTTTTCTTTATTTCTGTTTACCAGATTTGGAGGAGACCAACCAGTATACATCAATATTATTAGAGATCCTATCAATCGATTCTTATCTAACTATTTTTTTCGCCGATTTGGAGACTGGAGAGGGGAGCAGAACCATATGATCCGTACTCCAAATATGAGGCAAGAGGAGAGATATTTAGTAAGTTATTCCAAATGGTGCTGCCCCAAATTTATCACTTTATTAACAAGTTTTAGAGTTGTGGTGATGTCTGCATAACTGATGAAAATGAGAAAAGCATAAACATTGATGACTTGATCTTGGATGAGAGAACTAATTTAGCATGTTTTACGTGGACCTGGTTGGGTGAAGGAAGTGAATAAAGTTGTTCCAATTCCTCACCAAATTTCTCTGAACAGTGACACCGGTCAAGACTACTTAAGGAATTGGAGTTGCTGCACTTAGTGTAGTGTCGTTTTTCTGCCCAGATGACTTGTTCAGCAGTCTTTCACATCTGACTATTCTTGAAGAAGTAACTGAGAAAAAATTAGTGTTGCTGCGCCTTATTTGGGGTGACTTGTGTGATGCCAAAATCCATCAGAGGTGAGGTAACATACATGCAAAAACCACCCTGTAAAGAGCAGTTTATGACTTCATAGCCTTTATGGCAATAGTGGTCTAAAACATCAGTCCCAGCAGGCTGATGACATAACTTTTGCTTTGGATGGGTCTAGCAGGGACAATACGTGGCGCTTTGGCTTAGATAACTAGCTACCTGATGGGATTTAAAGGAATCCATTGCAGTGGTGGGAAGGGACCTATTAGAAAGTTCAGCTTACGGAACAAGCAGTATCCGAGCAGTTTATTTCAGCTTTATGAAGATTTCCTCCAGTGATAACTAGTGATTCTGTCAAAGGCTTGATCAGTCTCTGAAATAGTAAAATCCAGATATTTGATACAATTGCTCCTGAACATCCTTCCTCCCTCCTCCCCTCCAACGTTTTCAGAGAACTAGGCAAACTTTCTAGTTCTTTAGCAATCTCAGGGCAATGAAGCACCAGGGAGAAAAAAAAATCACAATTAATCTGATCAGCGTGTGAGTGAGAGAGAGAGAGAGAGAGAAGAGTGAGAGTGTTAGTTTTTACCAGGATTTCATTGAACGAAATTGTCTAGGAGAGCTGTTCCAAATTTGAGCAAAGCATCATATTCATCCGGAAAATTTGAAGAAAGTAATTTTAATCCCCAACGTGATTTTTTCCTCTAGATTCCTTATTATGCAGCGTCAGCTTTGGTATATATTTCTGATGAGGCAACAAAATTAATTTTTATTTAAATCTTTCCATAGAGGCTATAAGTTGCCTTTTTCATGTAGGTTGAGAATGTTAATTTTTACAAGGGACTGTGTATTATTTTGTGGCTCCTAACATTTAATGGCAATTTGTTTTACTTGTTTTCCTATTATTCTGTATTCTATTTTAATGAAAGCTGTCTGAGCTTAGAAAAGGCAGTAAATATTTTAAATAAAATTATACTTACTAGATACAATAAAGTGGTACATTCTCAACTAGCTTTATTAATTTTGAATGTTTGTATGAATTTTTAATTTTGAAAATAAATTAATTTCAACATACCATAACTTGCAGTAAAAGCCAAAAACGTTTACTGAGAATTAAACTTCTTTACATTTATTATTATAGAGGTATAATCACTCTACTTTCCTCACACTGGTATCATTCTGCTATTATGCTCAGAATGAAATGCAACTGATTATTGACATTTAAATGGTTTCAATGAATTTAATACCACATTGTATTAACCTGAGATGTTACTCACACCTGGTCCACCATGCTACTTATATAGAAATTTTGCCATCCCTTTCTCTTACATCTATTATACATTCTGAGGTTATTTGTTTATTTATTTGCCTTTATTTATTTGATAAAACAGAAAAGAAATACGTTCTGGGGCAGCATGGTTTTGCTTTAATGTAAGACTTAATATCTTATTGATCAATAAATCAATGTAGATTAAGTGTGGAAGTGACACTTTTTGTTATTCTGATTTTTTAAAGTTCTTAAAGCATGGTACCAATTGCTTTATAGTTACAAACTGATGTAATTTTGGGAGATCAACTGCCCTGGAAAAACGTATGTGAAGTTTTTATGCTTTCTGAGCTTGGTTGTTTCCTTGCAGATGTTTCATTACCTGACTAGGGGACATCATCAGTGTGAGTGAGTGTGGAGTTTGCTCACAGTAGCTTGCCTGGCCAGAGTTGGTGGGGGTGTGGTTTTCTCCTTGGGAATTCCTTGATTAGGGTACTGTTTTGTGCTTGATTTTTTTTTTTGCTCGTGTTAATCCCTGCTTATCTGGGTGCAGGCTGCCGGGGAGGACGTGTTCTGGTCTTTTTGTTTCCTCCTTAGCTTTTTTATTGTCTGCTTTGAATGGTATGTAAATGTGGTTTATCTCTATGCGTTTATACATACATGAACATTTTCCACCTGTTTGCCTGCTTACCTGTTGCTTTATTTTAAATAAGAAGCCAGCTTAGGAACTGTACTCGAGGAAGGCTCTGTTCCCTGCCTAATCAACCCAAAGTTAACTGAGCTTCTGGTGCTTCCTCAGAAGAAAAAGTAAAGAAGGATGCTGAGTAAAATAGAAAACTGCCAGTCAATCAAGAGACTATTGTACATGTTTTAAAAAAAGCAGTTCAAATTGGCTTGTATCACCAACACCTAGTTTTGTCCAACATTGTCCAAATATATCCTTCTGATTACCTTATATAGCATTACATTGACTTCAGATGTTGGTAGAGAGGCCAGCCCATCTCTCTTACATTTCTCTTTGCAGAAACTTGTTTAATAGTTAAGCAGATTGAGTACAGGTAGTCCTCGAGTTAGGATGGTAATTGGGACTGGAATTTCCATCATTAAGCAATCTGGTCATAAAGTGCGATGACATGTGACTGCATCACTTAGCGATAGCAATCCTGGCAGTTCCCATTGCTACTATTAACCAAATCCCACTGGTCGTCAGGCAAGGACCAACCCCAATCCAAGCCATTCCCGGCTTGGTCCCTCCCAGCCCTGAGCCTCAGTAAGGTAAGGGATTGACTCCTCTTCATCTCCCCCCACTCCCGTATCTCCCCCCACCTCTGCCCTTTGGGCCGCCCTGCACTCTGCCACCCCTGCCAGCTCTGTGCTTCACTGGCCCTGCTGCCCTGCCGGCCCTGCTGACGAAGTGGGAGGAGAGCCTGCGTGACCCTTCATGAGGCAGCTGCTGGCCACACCAGGCCTTCTTCTTGAGGCTGTGTGTGACTTTGTCCAAATCATGTGCAGCTTTCTTGTGAGACTTTGAAAGGCCTCAAAGCCTTGTGAGAAGGCCTCACAGGATTGCACCTTGTCCAGATTTCACCTCGTCAGCAGCAGGAGGAGGAAGACGGCAAAGGTCAGCTAGGGGTGGCAGGTCCAGCGGAGCACAGGGCGGCCAAAAGGGCAGACATGGGGGGGAGGCATAGGTGGGGAGTTGAAGTGCCCCTGTGGACTTAAGTGCAGGCGCGCTGCTAAGTGCCCAGATTTTGATTATGTGACACGGGGGTACTGCAATGGCCGTAACGTCGGGGACTAGGCATAACTACCATTTGTTCAACACCTTTTTAACTTCAAATAGTCGCTGAACAAATGGTCATTAAGCAAGGACTTCCTGTATCTCCACAGGAAATTGGGATTATGTATCTTTGAGAACATTTCTTTTCCATGGTTCAGTCAATGTTTTATCAGTTTTAATTGTATGAAAAATAGCTCCTCACTGCACCCTCCTTTCCATGTATAACTTCTGTTTTTAAGACGATTGAGGGAGGCCTTTGTTCAGACACTTGAAGCTTCTGAACTGAAAAGGATAATGGAGTTTTCTGTTTTTTACTAGTAGCAGTATTGTGTCTTGAGGAACTCCCACAAAGGTATTAACAGAAGAGTTCCCAAAATATTGCAAAATGCTACAAACAGAGAGGGTTTAAGTTTAAATTATTTGTTTGTTTGTTTGTTTGTCATATTTCTCTACCACCCATCTCGCATACGACGACTCTTTACTAAACTTTAAATTTAGTAAGTGAGATTAAATTAAATCCTTACTGGCTATTTCTTCATGCTCAATTTACAACATAGCAAATTAAAGCTCAGAGCTACATTTTATGCTTTTTACTATCTCATGCCCTGTTTACTCTATAAGAAGCCAACGATAAACATTTCACTCTTGGCTGTATTACTGAATGTGATACACTGGGGTCTATAAGTACAGAGGCTTTGGCTTCTGAAATCTCAGAAATGTTTGTGGAAAATTCTACTGACCGTTTGGAATCTTAGAGTAAATAGTTTCTGGCTTTGAATCACCTCCAGAAATAACAATTTGTACAAAACATTGGATAAACTTGTTTTTAAGTGTTTTGGTAAGTATGTTATCAGGACATAATTTAAAGCCAGATTTCAAAGCTAGATTTGACCTAAACTGCAGCAGCTGCTGCATTATGTTCACAAAACCCTTCTACATTAATTAGCTTGGGAAAATAGTTAACCTGAAGTCTTGTGTGCTCTCTCTCTCTCTCTTTTCCAGCCATAGATGCTGAAACCTGGAACAAAGATCTATGCTTTCCACAGCAAAGCAGGTCTAAAGCTGAGGTGAGGCTTGGATCACATAGGTGATAGGGGCTCAGTTCAGCCCTTAAAGTCATTCACTAGTGGGAAATGGCAAGTAGGTGAATTGGCTTATAGATGTCCAAACAGTATTGTCCTTAAGGAGTGCTAGTGATGGTGATGTCACCTAGTCAGGTAATGAAATGTCTGCAGTCAAACAACCAAGCTCAGAGAGCACCAAGAACTCCACAGTTCAGCCCTGAGCTATATATATTCTCTTCTATTAGTACTGTCCTTCTCAGAGTGGATATTAAATTGGATGCTTTGCTCTAAATCACTGTTTTTCAAACTTGGGAACTTTAAGATGTGTGGACTTCAACTCCCAGAATTCCTCAGCCAGCACAGAAAAACACTGATTTAGAGCAAAGCATCCAGTTTAAGGCATTTTTATTGATAGCTGTTTGAACATATTAAGTAAAGGGATTGCAATACTTCTGTGGGTAATTTATTCTACTGTTGAACTACTCTTACTTTAGAATTTTTTTCCTAACATTCAACCAACCTGTCACTGAAATCCATTAATTTGCATCTGTATTCTGGAAAAACAGAGAACAAGCCTTTCTTCTCAAGGTCAGACATAGTCAGTGTCTTCTTCACAGTGCTTATTTATGGCTTCCAATGATACTTGTTGCCCTTCTCTGAACCTCTTTAAGTTTTTATAAATCTTTCATCAAATGCTGTACCTTGAACAAGACACAGTGCTCAGAGTGGGTTCTGACCACTGCAGGATAAAGTGGAACCTTGTAATTTGAAAATTAGAATTCTGCTGATGCAGCTTAAAATTGTTTTGAGGGTTTTTTGTGGGTGTGTTTTTTTGCAGCTACATCATGCTGCTGACTTGGTTTTGTAGTCAATTTTTATTCCAGTATCTTTTTCATAAGTACTGTTGCCAGGTACACACACACACAAACACACACAGAGCCAAAAGGCTGAAAAGCAGCCAGGTGTCTTGTATCTTATGTTGGTGCATTTGGTTTCTGTTTTCTAAGATAATTTTGCTTTTGGCACAATTAAATTTATTTAGTGGTTTTCAGTCGGTTTTTCTAATCTGACAAGTCTGTTTTGAATTTCTGTCTTCTAGTACTGTATACAGTATTTGCAATCTCACTCAAATTGTCTCTTTATCATATAACATTAAAATGTTGAAGGATGATGAATCTTGTGGCACCTCACTTAATATCTCTCTCCACTTTGATGAGGACCCACTGATGAGCAATCTTTGAAGGCAGCTGTATATCTGCATAATTTCCATGCCATCTAGTCCATACTTGACTAGTTTGCTATCAGAATGTTGTGAGGTACTTTATAAAATAGAGGTCTGACCTTATCTATAATTTCATTTCTTGCCATTGTTATTTGCTTCCATTTTTCAGATTCACTTCTTAAAAGCTGCAGTTAAAAGGGGATACTTTCTGCCTTGTATTATACAGTGAGAGGGAAAAAAAGAGAAAATAATTCAGATTCTAAGCAATTTTTATTGCTTCAGTGCATCATCTTTTTTTGTTCTAGTAGCTAAGCAGCCTTTTGGCTATTTTAGGATATTTAAATATGCTTTTGTTGGTGGTCTTAACATTTTAGCAATATATTCGTAATCTTGTTTTTTCCCCCTTCCCTTTTCATTAACTTGAGTTTCTTTTGCCAAATTATATGTTCTTTTTGTTATCTTCATTTGGCAAGATTTCTGTTTTATGAAATTAATGTCTTTAAAAACACCGTTTTCTGTCCTTGATTCTCAAAGTATTCAGTTGACATTGTTAACAATATAGGGCCTTTAGAAGCTTCTAAAATATCAATCACATTTTCTAACCTAGTAAATGGCAGCTTTTCCTTCTTTGCTACTGTGCATTACTGATAATATAGCGGATGGTTTGTTTTACTGTGTAGCTTACATTCCTATGATTTTACAAATAAGTTTCATTCCATATATGCACATTCTTCCTTAAAACACACAGCACACATGCTCTAGACAGTACTTAGGACACTAAGAATATAAACAGCATTTTTCAAGTGATGTCCAGTGGCCAATTTTTTAAAAAATGCTTCAAGTTTTTTCCCCGCAGTTTTCTTTCAACACACTGGTTTTTTTTATTTCCAGTGGCTGCAAATGCCAAATGAAGTATTTAGTTCAGTATTAATTTTGTCAGTGCAGCTTAAAAAAAGGAAAGCCCTTTGTAGATGTAGCTAATTCCTTTCCATTCTTAGCCAAAGGCTTTAACTATTCTGAAAGTAAATGGCCATGCAGTGGATATACATTTGCCGTGTATGATAAGGTAGGATGGTGATTCAGATCATAGGAAACCTACTTTAAAGTGCTGAAGCAGTTTCAGGCATGGTTTGGTTGCTTTTTAAAAATGAAATTGTATTTATATTTCTTCATCAATGTTTATGGTATATTATGGAGTTTCAGAAAAGTGATTGTCTCAAGGAATCTGCATTGTAAATAATAAAAAATATTAAATATTAAAAATATTAAAAATCAACATCAACAGAGGATAAAGATGAAGGCAACACTGAACTGGAAATACTGTGTTCAGTTCATTTATATGCCATTTTATTTATATATTTCCAAAGTAGCTTTCATGACAGAAGTACTGTAAGCACTTTTCTTGTGAATTAACAAACACAAGATAGTAGCCACAGGGAAGCTGAACTCTGTTGTAGATGAAAGCTAAGGAATCTTTTATCCCCATGTTTTTATAATGAAAATTAACTTTCCCACACACACATAAGTACACGTGGACACAGACATTTTCTATAAATAAAGCTGTTTATCCCCCAAGTTGTAGAAGTATATTGTAATTTTAGTACATTGGGGAGGAAAACTCGGAGTCTAGCCATGTTCCCTATCAGAAGACCTGGATATTTGTAACATTTGAAGGAACAGAGATGGCATAATCTGTCCCCTTTCTCAAACTGTAGCTATACTTAGCAACTAGACCAGATATATTTAGCAACTAGACAGGAGTTGATACGGATCTCCTTGCTCTCGGACTTCCGGAAGAAACTGAAGACCTGTTTCTGCTGCCTTGCTTGGGAGGGGGAGAGCGACAGCTCCACCTGGGGATGGCTGGCGCCATGGCATCCCTTAGTGATTGTGTTCCATCTCCACTTGGATTTTATATTCATTTTCTATTTATATTTTAATGGTAAATTAGATGGATATGTTTTAGTGTCATTTTATTGTAAACTGCCCAGAGTCCCCCATTGGGGGAGATGGGCGGCAACATAAATTTAATAATAAATAAATAAATAAATATTCTTAGGAGATAATGCCTGACTTAATGGACTATTCAGTTGTTTTTTTAATTTTCCCTGTTCTTTTTCCAGGTGTACTACTGCCATATGCCCCATAGAATGTCTAGCAATCATGTGTAACAGGGACTTGGAGTAGAATTAGGAGAAAGTACTTGAAATAGAATTATGTGGAATGTGTACCTTCATTTCTGAACTGAATTGTGATTTGGAACACAAATAGCCTATTCTCAGAGCAGCTGCCCCCCAAGTCCTCCTTCATCACGTGCTGCTTCATCATGGTGGGAGGGTGTTCCTGTGAGGGATGAGTGAAGTAGGTCACGAATATGAAGGTCATCCCAGTTGCCCAGCCAAAGCAAGCAGGCAGCTACATTGGGCTGCAGCGATATAGATAGATGCTGGAGGCAGATGATTACTTTAGTGACAAGGGCAAAGGCATAATTTCATACTGCATGGGCAAAGGCAATGGTAAACTATTCTTGTATTTTATGAAGAAAACCATGTGGATAGGAAATATAAAAGATGATGTGCCCCTTAGGTCAGATGGCACACAACATACTACTGAACAATAGGTGAGGATTTTTCAGAGTATTAATGGTGTGCATGATGTGGCTAGATTAAACCCTTCAGGATGTCTAGTTGCTAAATTTAGTATGTGGGAAAAGAAAATCTGAAGCTGCAAAGACTTGCTGACATAGAATGAAAGAAGCATGGACATGGGAAAGCTCAACACAGAGATTAAAGGTAGAGTCAGAAGATCATACTATTTACTAATCAGGACACAAAAAAAACAAGGAATGGTATTGCTTTCACAGTTAGGAAGCACATAGCAAGAACAGTACCTGGCTACAATGCAATCAAGTGACTAATAATCAATTAGACTTTGTAGACAACCCTTTAGTGTGATGATTAGCCAAGTTTATGCTCCAGCCACTGATGCAGAAAAAGAGGACATTGATGAGTTTTATGATCAAGTTCAATTTGAAGTCATCAGAACATGCAAGCAAGATGTGCTGCTTGTGATTGGAGACTGGGATACCAAAGTTGGAAATATTAAGGAGGAACATGTAAGTGGACTGTATGGTCTAGAAAACAGAAATGAAGCAGGAGAAGACTTAATAATTTCTGCCAATCCAATTATTTCTTCATTATTTCAAGCAACCAAAAGAATGCCTATACAGGTATTCCTCATTTAGCAACCGCAATTGGTTCCAGCAAAATGGTCACTAAGCAACATAGTCGCTAATTAAACCAAGTGACAGAGATGCTGTGAAGTTTTCTAGTTGCTGCCGTCTCACTTAGATAACGTTCTCTTATGCAGATATGCCAGCATTACTCTCACTCTGGCATGCATTGTTGTCAGGTGCAGAAATTTGAGTATAAGTGCACGCATTGGTCAGAAAATGATTTTTTTTTTACTACTGTTTAGTAAAGGCCACAGAAATTCATGGAATATCAACAGAAATATGGCTAGATGCTGGATAATTGAGAAAGCCAAAGAATACCCAAAAGAAGTCAGTATATGCTTAATTGATTATATAAAGGGCTTTGATTGTGGGAGTCATGTCAAGCTCTGAAATGTGCTTAGAAAATTCTAGGAAATCCTAGAACATCTCGTTTTCCTCATTCACAACCTATCCACAGGTCAGGAAACCACAGTCCAGACAGAACAGGTTGGCAAAGGAGTGAGACCAGCTGTATGCCCTCCCTTTACTTATTCAACCTTTATGCTGAATATATATTGAGGGAGGCTGGTTTGGAAGAAGATCGGCATGGTTTCAAAATGGGAGGAAGAAACAGCAGTGGCCTGCGCTATGCTGATGACACTACTCTGATAGCTGTAAATGCAAAAGATCTGGAAGCTCTAGTAATGGAAGTCAAGGAGCACAGTGAAAAAAATGGAACTAAGATTAAATGTAAAGAAGGCCAAACTAATTCTAAGCAGGCTTAGAATTGAAAATGAAGATACTGAAGTGGTAGATAGCTTCTACCTTTTAGGATCAACTATTAACAGTAAAAAAAAACAGCGATCAAGAAATACTTGAGAGAGCAGGCCTTGGTAGAATAGAAGACCATTTTATTTCCATGAAGACCTTGGAAAATATATTCAGATGCCCTGATGTATCTGTACCTACAAAGATCAAAAACATGAAGTTGATGGTTTTCCTTGTAACACCCTATCGAAGTAAAAGTTGGACTTTGAAGAAGCAGGATAAAACAAGTATTGACACTTCTGAACTTTGATATTGGAGAAGACTCCTGGGAATACCATGGACAGCCTAAAAAATAAACTAATGGATCATCAAACAAATCAGCTTAGAGTTCTCACTTGAGGTACAAATGACTAGGCTCAAATTATCAGTCTTTGGACACATTATGTGAAGACCTATCTCCCTGGAGAAGGCTCTAATGCTGGGCAAGGTGGAAGGAAAGAGAAGAGGACAACCAGCAGCAAGGTGGGTGAACTCAATTACAACAGCAATGGCTACACCATTGGAAGACCTGAAGGACCAGGTTGGGGACAGATCAAACTGGAGAAAATCTATCCGTGTGGTTGCTAAGAATTGACACTGACTTGATGGCACATAATCATAACCGCTGAGAAAAACAAGGCTGATCAGTCATTAGAGTGTTCAGAATTCTGTGCGTGGAAGGGAAAGGAAATGTGCCTGAGGGTTTCTGATTTTGTTTTGTTCCATGTTTCCTAGAAGCATTGAAATAAGAATGCAATATTGTACTTTATGGACTCTGCTCAGTCACAAATACTAGAATATGCAAAGCAGCATTTCAGAAATGCCAAGAATGTAGGAGATGCTGTGTTCCATTTCTTTAGCAATTTTCCTTCTCTCAATTTTTTTCAATTGTTTATTTAAGCTACAATATTATATATGATTACTTGAGAGTAACTGTTGAATTTCTGAATTCTGTAAGATAAGATTAGGTAAAGGTAAAGGTTTCCCTTGATGTTAAGTCCAATCGTGTCCGACTCTAGGGGGCGGTGCTCATCTCCATTTCAAAGCCGAAGAGCCGGCGTTTGTCCGTAGACACTTCCATGGTCATGTGGCCGGCATGACTACACGGAACGCCGTTACCTGCCCACTGAAGCGGTACCTATTAATCTACTCACATTTGCATGTTTTCGAACTGCTAGGTTGGCAGGAGCTGGGACTAGCAACGGGAGCTCACCCCGTCACGTGGATTTGAACAGCCGACCTTCTGATCGGCAAGCTCAGCAGCTCAGCGGTTTAACCTGCAGTGCCACTAATTCATCCAGACTGCCTGAGATCTAGTTTTTTTATCTTCCATTGCTAGAAGCTATAAAATCATATGTTTTTACCTGCTTATTGCAGTTTTAACCTATACCAACCTATAATAAGAATTCTGTCGAAGGAAGAAGTGGCCGCAGGAAGCACTCTCCCGTGTACAGTTTGGAGGACAATGAATAGGATGAGGGTGGGGGTACGAAAGTGTAAGACGAATCTATTTGAGTGGGGGTTGCTGGCTGACGGCAATATATTATGGGTATGTGGAGAAATCCAAGATCCGGCGCATCTGATGGTGTGCCGATTATTGCCAGAGCCTTGTACTGTCAATGACCTACAGCAAGCTAATGACAAAGCTGTGGTGGTGGCTACATTTTGGCTCAGCAAAGTTTGATCTGGACACAGATCAAAATAAAAATCTATACTTGATTAATTTAGAAAATCTAATATTTGTGCATACTTTACATAGAAACTATAATTTTAGTTTTGGTGACCCCCTTTTGCTCCCAGATGGCTACTTAACCATTTGAGCGAGCTGTGAGAGAGAATATTAATCGGCAAGTTCAGCGTACTAGGATCTTTCCTGCATCACTGGAAAAAAAAACAACCCAATGTTGTTGTTGATCATCCTGTGAACTACTTGTGAAAAACAGCAGTTACAGCAGAAATTTCTCAAGCTGCTAATATAGAACCAGTGTTCCCCACTGAATGATATATTTGGAGTAGAAGACCTGAAAATAAGTTTCTGCTGAGCCATGAAATAGCTGGATGGTCTTGGGGAAAATCACACTGTCTTAATTTTCCTTCTGAAAAAATAAAATAAGTATAATATGCAAAGTAAGTATAGGAATACTTCATAAATAATATCACAATAAAGCATGATATTTTAATACATCATGTATGAGATTTAAAACTCTCCCATTTTAATGAATGCAGTAAATATATTAAACACTGTGCTGTTAAAAAGCAAGAACAGAAGCTCTTGGGCAGTCTCTAGGAGTTGTCCTTCCTTGCCTGTGGTGCCCTAATCTTCTCAATGCACCAGTAGAAAAATTGTCTCCAGAGATTGAGCATGTATCTGTATGGAGGGTTGGGAGAAAAATAGGACTAAATGTGGAAAATGTTTTTTCTTCTCTGTAGTTGCAGACTAAGATCTAAACCAAATACATGTTTCAGAAGCTTCTTTCAGGATCGCTAGTGCATACAGTTAGCCCTTAGCCGACATGGCAGGCTGATCACAACATCTGCATTACTAGAAGTATTTTTGTTGTCTTAACAGCATTAAGACAACAAAAATACTTCTTCTAGTCAAAAAACAATTCTGTTGTCCCGGGAATAGTAAGCATTTGGGTCAAGGATCACAACTCAGCCTCCTAAATTCTGCCAAAAACTGTTCTAGTAACATGGTATTGTTGTTAGAAAGAGCAGAATTTCATCCTGTGTTTTGGGGGGCGGGGGATTTAAGGGTGTAATTACAGTGGCCTCTTTCACTGCAGCCATTCCATCCTTAAAATTGTCCCCAAATCTAGTGAAAAATGGGACATAAGAATAATTGGGGCAGACTTGGAATTGTCTGAATGAGGTGGTGGGAGGCAAATGCAACATAGAGTCTGTAAATTGCCCACTCTTCCTTAGACCAATGAAGATAATCATATGTTCATTTATATTCTAATTAAACCAACATGGAACCATGTTACCAGAAATTTTCCAAATGTCCTTGTCTAGTGACACTGCAGTGCAAAAAGGAGCTTGGTTTTCTTCCTATGCTTAAGTCAAGAGCTCATCAATTAATTCAATTCATTAATTTTCATAACACATTTAGCAGTAAGCAATTAATAAAAGTATAGCTAAAGCACTGTGTAGTGCCTCTGTAAGGTTGCCAGTTCTCTTATTTGTGTCATTGAGAGGAAAGATGGATTAGCTATGCTAGATGTCTGAAGTAGAATCAGATGTTCAAGGTCATGTTTTTTGCTTGGGTTTGCAGCAGCAGGAAGAACCTGAAGCCTTTGCATGATATTATCTTTCTAAGTGTATCCATTTCTATAGTCCTCTAAAAAGGCTTCATTTAAGGCTTTATTATTTTTTTTTTATCCCATACAGTGCAATCTCTAGAAGTCAATAGCACTTAATGACAGCTTTTAGAAGTGGCTTGAATGAGATATTTGAGAGAGTTTAGCCATGGCAGCATTCACAGGAACAGGACTGCCAGAGAAGTTTTAGAGATACAATTATTTACAGATGACATCTGCATTTTTGTATATGCCGTAGTACATACAGCCAAAATTCTGTATGCTGTCTAAACTGTACAACCCTATTTTCAAGGTATTTTATGTAACGGAACCCAAACTCCATTGGAAGTTTTATTGGTTTGTTTTGTCCAAATTTGGCACATTTCTGTGTTCAACTGTCCTCTCCTTACCATACAGTCTATTAGAAATTTGCATCTCTTTTGCCTTTCCATAGTTTCTTTCTGTACAGTAGACTATCACGCAACACAGCATGTATTCTTGAGGCTCTTCTGCCGGGCTCAAAGGGCCACCAGCTGGGCATAGAGTTTCTTTTGTGCCAATAATGTTTTAAGCACACTGTATTAGGCTGTAACTCTTTATTTGGACCTAATTTTAATCAAATACATGGAAATAAAATAGGCTTTATAGCACTGTATTCAGTTGTCTTAGGAAAAAGGGCTGACCACTGAACTGGAAACATGAAAATGTGCATCTTCAGAATAAAGTTCAATGTTGATAGGTTGTTAATCAGAACTCATAATAAAATACCACTCCAGAAATCACTCTGGAAAACACTTATCAAAGAAAATCCAAAATAGAGGGTTTTTTAAAATATGTTTGGAAAAGAGAGATAAGTTAGCATTCCTAAGCATCTGATAAGTTAGCATTCCTTATAGCATTCCTCAAGCATCTGCTTGTGCAATAAAATAGCTCCTATGGTGAATGTATGGTAGACATCTAAACATTATTAGTCAGTGCTTACATGAAGACCATGAAAACTGCTAGTTGAAACTCTACCTGGCTGGATCAAATAGAATTAAAGACCTAAATTATTGGCCAAACTGAAAAAAACAGATCTTATGAGAAAAACGTATTACATACTTTCTATGTAATGACTTGCATAACAACACAAATACACATGCATTGCTCAAATTTTTAACTTCTGTGATTTTTTAAAGAAAATAGGAATCATGCAAATTGACTGCCAGTTGGAATATAGCTTGTGGTTTCTATGGAGCAGGACTCAGATCATTCTGAAAGTGTTTATATAGTATTGAAAATTACTGGAAATAGAATCCATAGCACTAATGACAGTCAAGCTTTTGGATTTAACAGATTACATGCATTAGATTACATGAAGAATTTCCAAGAAATTCTTCGTTCTGGAACCTGAGAGAATTCCACACAATAAGCAAATTACCACAAAAACTCTTAATCTGGAGTTTATGCATTGCTTACATAAAGTTCAATCTGTAATAATAGTGTTCACTAGTATGAATGGGAATGTAATGGAAACATTTTAATAGAACTTAAATAATGTGATTTCCATAAGATCATCTCAGCAACATAAACTGTTAGCCAAGAATAGTTGCATCCTTCCTACAACTGCACCAATTTGAGAAAAATTAAAAGAATGATAGAGAAAGGGAGTAGTTTTATGGTTTATTTAAAAATAGCTATCCTTTAGAATTATCCTCAGTCCTTGATTCCTTGACTATATGATGTATAGAAACTTATACTGGTGACCCTTAAAAGCAGTCAAATGTATCGTCTCAAATTTCTTCTCTGGTTTAGGAAACTCATCCAATGATTGAACTAGCTGCTGTTCTCTCATCACTAGCTGCTGAAACAATGTTAAATCACTACGAAATGTAGTTTCCCAAGGCCTCTGACCCCATTTAGCACAAATAATATTTCCCAGCCCTCCATATACCAAAGTGACTACTGTACTTCCTTACTGCCATAGAGGCATTGGGAGTTACGATAATGTTCATGAAATTTAGGAGATTTGAAACAAAATTAAATCTTAACTACCTTTGCCTTTGAATTGCTGGTCATAATCCATATTGAAACTGAAGGACTTCAGCTACATCTGGTTGTGATATTCATGTAATTATATTTATCTTTATATTATAGTGGAAGTACTTCTTTAATTAAATCCTGGCCAAAACATTTCTGATGTATTCTATAACTGTCCTTAAAACAGGCATTTGCTCTAGGAAGGCAAGGGTGATAGGGTAGGAATCTTTCCTATATCCTCTGCAAAAGGTTTTGTCTACATTTAAAAACTCCAAAACAGACATACATACATATATGTCACTTGTGGTTGTGTTTTATATAATACAATATTGAAAAAAGGCCTGCATCTGTGTAACTGACAGCATCTTATGACTTATATTTCTTCCTCTTGATATCACAAATTTGCCATAAATTGCTACCATCTACAAGGAATACTTAATGGCTACCATGATGATCTCACATAAAATCTTTGTCTGATCCCCTCTCCCTGAGCCAAACTACTTCCCTGTCAGTATAATCTTATTATTTAGAATTCTCAGTAATTTTTCCTCTTATCTAATGCAGTGTTTGTCAACCTTGGCAACTCTTAAGAAATGTAGACTTTGACTCCCAGAATTCCCCAGCCAGCATGCTCGCTGGGGAATTCTGGGTGTTGAAGTTCACACATCTTAATGTGACCAAGGTTGAGAAACACTGTTCTAATGTGAAGGGACTTTTTAAATTTAATCATTTTTCCTGATTGTAGAATGGAACTGTAGCTGTTTATAGGACTTTATGCTAAAAACAGCAGTTTCTGACTCTACCAATCTAGTATTGACATTGAAATAGTGCTGTTGGCTTCATTTTAGTCCCCAGTGGACTCTTACCCTTTCACAAAACACCCACACAATCTGGCATGATGTGCTGTCACAGGCGTAACCTCTTCCAGCAGGTTCCACAGAGGAATTGTCCTGGCTGAAGAAGTCTGGCTGCAGTTGTATTGGCTGTCTCTGCATGCAGGCTTGCATCACATCTGCTCACCATATGGTTCCTTTTAGCTATTTTCTTGCATTCATAACCAACAATCAAATTCTGTTAAGATTTGGAAATTGAAGTTTTTTAAAAATTATGTACTACTTTGGAAAATATCTTAATGTCTTGATCTGTGCCTTGATGCAAGGGTAACCTGATCTTGATCTGATTATTTAAACAGTAAGTTTATAAATCTTCCATAGGGACTGGATTTTGTATGTAGCAAAATACTTCTTCCTGTGGCCTGAGCTCCCCTCCTGACCTTTGGCCTTTATGGTTGTACGGGACAAAATTTTATGGGACAAAATTCTTAGTAGGATGCTAGGGGAGCATCTAGTTGCCCAGTCAACCAGTGTTTCAGGAGAGGGTGAGGATCGTGTAGATGGGACCTTGGACTGGGGGGAGAGATGGCTGGGATCAGGGGGAGTTAATGTTTTTGTTGGGGGAGGGTCAGGCAGGCAGAAATATCATGGTATGATGATGGGTAATGGGAAATATGGTGGGAAGCAGGAGGTAGGCCACTCTTAAGTAATGCAGTTCCAACGTCTTGTACTGGTGTCATGTTCCAGCTCTTGGTACTTGCCCCCAATGCCCAATTATTGAGCCTTAGGAGGACCTGTTGCTACTCAATGGCAGGTCAGTCTCTAATAAGGCTTCCCTCATCTAATAATGGATGAGACATCTGGCATGTGTTACCGAGATCTGGTTGGGCATGAAGGTGGGTGTCAGCTGTACAAGGTTGTCCAGATCAGGAAACAGATTTCACAAGGTGACTAGAACTATATTGAGAAAGACTATAGTTACAAAATCTTGCAAGTCTGACTGCATGTTCCCTTCCTTCCCCTCTCTTCCCCTCCCTTTTATATCCCTAGGTGCCTGTCTAAGTCTCTTTCTAATACTTTCTCTTTGCTCTGGGCTCAAATCATACTCAAGCACCTGTTGTTGTCTTAATGTCTCTGCATAGTTTCTCCAAGGTCATCTCCATAGCTCCCTATTCAGGGTGGGGGATGTTCTCTCTGAAATGTGCCCACCCAGGGTTCGAGTATGCAGAGAGCCTCCCACAACAGAGATGAGGCTGGACGGTTGTCAGGGGTACTACCTCTCAGATAGCTGGGCATGGGACCCTACTTGTGAGGTTGGGTGTGAAGGATGAGTTGGGATTGCTGCTACTGTACTGATCTCTCTGCTGTGCAGCAGCCTCCCTTACTGTGCTGCTCAGTGCTATAGTTGGGTTGATGGTGGAGCTCCCCTGCTTTATAGGACTGGAGGATTTTAATCTGCCTTCCTTAGGCACAGACTCAGAGGCAGCTCAGGAGTTCATGGCCATCATTACAACCATGAACCTGACCCAACTTATTAAGGGATCAACTCACAGTGGGCATTACACATTGGACCTGGTTTTTGTCTTGAAAGAGTAGCAGTGTGATTTGGAGTTGGGGGATATTACCACCAGTCCTTTATCATGGACAAATCATTCCATGTTAATCCTGGAGTCTACCATGGTTGTTCTGTGCTACAGGGAGGAAGGACCTGTTTGATCAGTCCACCCCAGGTGCCTGATGGACCCAGTTGGGTTTCAGAGGGAACTTGTGGTTGTCCCTGAAATTCTGATATATGGTCACTGCTTGGAATGAGAGGGCAACAATGGCCTTGGACTGGATCACACTGGTGTAACACATTCTGCATGTGGACTCTCTTGGTCCCTCTGATTTATAGAGGACCTCTGGAGGATGAAGTGACAGAGGAGACACCCAGAGCACTGCTGGAGGAAGATGAAGACTTTTCTACTCTTATTCTGAATGACAGCTGGTGACCCTGTTCAGGGTGACCTAGTTCCTCCTGGGTAAGAAGAGACCAAGGAAATACTTGTGGGGTTGCTGTGAGGATTATTCAGACTCTGGGCCATTTGTATCCTGCTTAAAGTAAATATTTGTCACCAGGGTGGTTTTACCATAAACATGCTGAGCCCTGACGTTTAGAACTATGCTTCTTCAACAACTGCTTCCCAGGTGTGTCACTACTTCAAGGTAGTACTTGGTAGGTATTAGGTAGTTCAGCTTGTCAGCACACTCAGGAGTACTAGGTAAAGGTAAAGGTTTCCCTTGACGTAAAGTCCAGTCGTGTCCGACTCTAGGGGGCGGTGCTCATCTCCGTTTCAAAGCCTTGGAGCCGGCGTTGTCCATAGGACACTTCTGGGTCATGTGGCCAGCATGACTCACGGAACGCCGTTACCTTCCTGCCGAAGCGGTACCAATTAATCTACTCACATTTGCATGTTTTCGAACTGCTTGGTGTGCAGGAGCTGGGACGAGCAACGGGAGCTCACTCCGCCGCGCGGTTTCGAACCGCCGACCTTCCGATCGACAGCTCAGCGGTTTAACCCGCAGCGCCACCGCGTCCCTTACTAGCTCTGTCTTTATTGTAAGGTTACATTAAGAGAATCTTTCAAATCAACCAACCAAACACAAACCAACCAAAACCCTTCAATACATCTTAAGTAACCCAAAAGACCCAGTAGCCCAAGAAGAAAAAACAGGTGTTATCTACAACATACAGTGTAAGGACTGGAACAGCCACTATGTAGGACAGACAGGCAGAAGACTAGCAGAGCACATCCGCAAACACCAACTAGCAGTCAGAAGACATGATGAGAACTCCTTAATCTCACAACACATGGACAGACTCAACCATACTTTCAACTGGGAAACTGTGAGCATCCTAAACCAAGCCAAATCCAAAAATGCTAGAGAATTCCTTGAAGCTTGGCACTCAGACAAAGCAGCCATCAACAGACACATAGAGGTAAACAACTCTTTTGAATGGTATGTAAATGAAACAATAGAAAAGCCAAAAGACCAGAACACCACCTCAGTGTAAGGATTGCCTACCCTAATAGACTCAGACTCACAAGCAGGAACTTAATGATATCTGATTTATTAAAGAATAGTATGCAAATACAGAGAAAGCTGAGAATGAGCAAAAGCACGCCAAATACAAACTAAAAACCCTTGGCTCAAACATAATCCCTCCTCTCGCCCTGCTGTTGCAAACTCCCCCCCCCCCCCGGTGCTGGTAACCGTTTCTGCTGATGTCCTGGGAAAGGAACCTTGAACACACAAGATAACCCGAACACATTCCAATCCAGCTGCTAACATATAACAATCCCACGAGATGGAATCCTCCTCCCCTCCCAGACGAAACACGCATCAGCCAAATGACATGCGAAACGTTACGATGTAACTAACATTGGAACGGTGAACATGACACTCAGCAGCAATCAACACCCAGATATGCAAAGATTAACACTAGGATCAACACCAGATGAACAAACAGCACAATAAATCCTAATCAAGGAACTATTAACTCAGTCAATCAACCAAGCAGCAAACAACAGCCCAATCAAGGAACTCCCAAGGAGAAAACAACACCTCCACCACACAAGCAGGACAAACCAAGGTATATAAACAGAGAGCAAGGCCCACTCCCTTTTCACACTGAAGATGTTGCCTAGTCTGGCAATGAAATGTCTGCAAGAAAACGACAAAGCTCAGAGAATACCAAGGACTTGACAGTTCAACCCTGAGCTACAAATATTCTCTTCAGTTAGAATCTTTCAAGTCTGAAAGTACATCTGTCCCTCCCTCATATTTACAGTCCAAGAAATTAGGGATGGTCCCTTCTGAGACATTTGCCATGTCTTCATTGCTTCTGCAGACTCAGCGGCCTCTTGTATGACCATTACCTATTCTGTGGCTTTTCCTCTTGTCTCCCAAGGTCATTCCCACATACTATTACAGGCTGCAACTGGATGTATTATAGAAGTGCTGGTCAGGAGGTTCAAAAAGGAGGATGGTGGTTTAGGACATGGGTGATTGTAGAGACAGTAAAGTCAAGGATCTTTCTGAATACATGTCATATTCAAAATCTATATATTGTTCCAATCCAGGGCTTTTCTGATATAGAACATATTTTTATTTTCAGAATACTATTGTTTCATTATACCTAAACAGAAATCCAGGCAAAAACTTCGTGAAATTACATTTAGATCTTCAAATTTTGCAGAGAACTTACATAACAGGTATATAAAGCCATCTCAAAAAGGAAACATCTCTTTTGTGAAATATGTGCAAGCATAACAGGAATGCTGACAGCCAAAAGAGTTTAAAATCTTCCTAATCCTTGATAATCTACCCTTCAGAGCAGTGAATACAGAAGTATTTTTATTCATTTATTTATTTTTACTGAAGTGTAAATTGAAATGTCTCTGCAAATTCTTCAAAACAGCTTTTTTTGCAATGTGAAAGAGCATACAGGATATTAAGCACTTTTCAAATTGTTAAAGGAGGTGTGTCTTTATTCCAGGTTTTTGCAGCTGCTTCAGAACTGACTGCTTTTTTACTAGTGAAATTAAGTGTTTGAGCATGCACACATGCAAAGCATCTGTGCAAAACGGGGGAGAAGTTGCAGCTGTTGTAGTGATTTGAAGAGAGGTGCTACATATGTGCTCTGTCTTGTGCATTGCCCTTTCAAAAGATTTGCATAATCCTATAATTTGCCCTTTGTAGTAAATGACAGTTTCACTAAACTGATAGGCAATTTACTCTCATTATCTGGAACTATTTCTTGGTTTTGGTTTAGAGGAAAATTGTTCCTGCTGTAGCAGACACTGCTTTCTACTAATTGCCTCAATTACTAATATCTTACTCATTTTATTCTATGCCTTTATAGCTTGAGATATAAAATGTGTGCTTGGGAGTAGCATCTACAGTTAATAAATGAAAATTTGTCTCCCTTTTCCCTTCACTCCATATTATTAAGATAACAACTTGCCAGCCCTTTCATACATGTAATGAACCAGAAAGTTTATAGAATCTTTCCTTCACAATAAAACCACTTAAGGACTATTAGATTGAGGAAATTTTGGCTGAGTTTCCAACTCCTACTTGCTTTTTTGAGAAAAAGAGCAGCAACATATATTTATACCACAATGAAACAAAATGATGATAACAGGAAAAATGTTAAATACATACTTTTCTCACATAATGACAGATTTAGCTTTTAGTGATCATGTTAAGTTGCTTGAAGCGAAATACACCACACGTATTTAAATCTGTAGATTAGACTAATTGTTGTAATCATTGCAACTCAAAACCACAATTAAACACTGTTTCAAAACACAACTCTGAACTGCACTATTACGAAGAAATTTAAATCTTTGATATAGTTCCACATCATCCTTAGCAAGCTTCAGAATGCCCTAGAATATAAAACAGCTGGTGAAAAAAGAGAAAGACAGAATGTGACTTATGCACAGGATATTCTTATATGGTATTTATCTCAAAAGATTTTTCAATTCAGAATGTTTACGGTGGCTGCATACTAAGAAAAAGTATTTTGGAAAAATGGTATATGACAGTAGCAGGGCTTTATAAAAATAGAATACTGTAATTGACAGAGTGGACCAATACTCTAATATGTCACATATTGACATGTACTGTATGAGAGCCCGTGTGGTATAGTGGTTAAGGTGTTGCACTAAGACTGGGGACATCCAAGTTCAAACCTCCCTTGGCCATGGAAACTCAACAGGTAAATTTGGGGCAATCATCATCTCTTGGTCCACCCTACTTCACAGGGTTGTTTTTATAAGGATATAATGAAGGGAGGTACCATGTAAGTTGCCTTGTGCTCCTGGAGTAAAAACAGTATAAATCTGACATTGATAAATGCTTTTAGCTTGAGCTGCTCACCAATAATAGGTAGACTTTTTTTGGCAGGTGAGTGCTATTACAGTTTGTGTATTAGTGCTGTTAGGTTCTCATTTTCCTTTTCAGTCTGTCCTGGTACTCTAACACAGAAAATTCAGTTCCTCCAGTCTTAAAAGTATCTGCCCATTGCTTGCATTCTGACAGTCCTGACACAAAATTAATAGAGTGGAAGGAAAAGGAATAATTCAAATACATAGTTTATTTAACTTCCATTAGTTCTGGCAATTGACAAGCATTTGCAGATTAAAGTTTAGTGTCAAGAGAGGAGTTTAAATTTAAAAAAAATGTTTATTGTCATAGCAATTTTTAGAGAATATAATAATATTACTGTAACACCCAGTTAATTGTTATGACTTCGTTCTAGCAGTTCCTCGGTTCATTTGCAGCAAATTGCCTTCCTTTTTAAACATTCTGTTCAACTATTTATCATGGAAGTGTTACATGCAGAGGATATGGAAATAGTTCTTTAAAAAAATTATGCCAATAATTTCTTTCTTCCTACACAAGTTCTTGTTCAGTACAAAAAGATTTAAAAATGAAAAATAAGAGGAAAGGGAAGTGGCAAAGGTATGGCAAAAATAATTAGAGTGTTTTATCAAAGCAGAAATTGTTCCATTGTCAGAGAGAAGAGAAGGTGATTTGGAGAGTATTAGATCTTAACATCTTTTCTATAAATCCATGTTATTTTATCCTTTTTATAGAAGGCTATTATAATTTGGGTAGCTTACCCATTTTGTAAGTATTCATTTTTTCTGCATGGGTAGGAGGGATTTAAAAATTATTGCTCTCTTTTTTTAAGGATTCCTAAAGTAATGGGAAATGGAAGTTTTCTTTGGCTGAGTACTATGGATATAATCTCTGTGTTTAGAAGAAAAGCCACCTTAGAAAAAAAAGTTCACTCTGCAGCAAGACTGTTATATGCTCAAAAGTGGAAAGACTCGGCACTACCCACAATGGAGGAATGGTTGGTGAAGAAGATGGAACTTGCTGAGATGGCCAAACTGGCTTCCTTGATTAGAGAAAAGACAACATCAACATTTATTGTTGACTGGGACCCCTTATAGATTTTTTTGCGTGAAACAGAAAAAAATGATCTTATGATTTATGGCTTTGATGATTAGAAAAAATAGATAATAGAAAAAAGACAGCTTTTCTTTTTGTAACCATAGAGTAAAAGATAATTTTCTAATTGTACTTATATTTGCTGCAAAGAAAATCGAAAGCTACTTCTTTCTATTTCTTTTCATTCATTCTATCTATCTAATTTATATCTCGCCGCCATCTCAGAAAAGTGACTCTGGGCAGCATACAACAATCCAATAATCTTTTTGCACTTTTTGTCTCCTTTCTTCTCTCCTTCTTTCTCTCCTTCCTTCCTTTGTATTAGTTCTTGTTAGTTTTTATTTTCTATTCAAAACTGTTAATAAAAAATTTATATAACTTCCATAGCCCATTACTTTAAGAATCCTTAAAAAAAGAGAGCAATAATTATATATATATAAAAAGGAAGTTCACCAGTGACTGGTTTTGCACATCGATTTTCCATACTGATTTTCCCCATTTGGTTTTCTATTTCTTCTTTCAGTTAACATCTTCATCATCTTTATTAGTAATTATTTATGAAATAAAAAAGGGAAATAATATTTAATGGAAGGTTGTAGTATTATAAAGGAAATATTGTCTTAGATTTTTGGGGACATTTGTTAATAATTTTATCAATAGCATCTGAAAAGGATTAATAAATCTGTAAGAGTATCAGGGAACAAGTAAAAGTTATTTGGGTTTTTCTTCCTTATCTGCTGCTCTTATCAACTGAAGTTCATCAGTGTTTTCAAATACACTTTATTGACAGGTTTCTAAAAGATTTTTTAAAATTGAAATGAAGATCAGAAGAGAAGAAAAAATGCTAGTTGAGAAAGGCAAATTGGAAGGTTTATCATCTGCTTGATAAAACAATAGGATGTCATCTGTCAGTCAGTAACCAAGGAATTCTTTTACAGCAACATTTCTGGAAACAACCAAGATAAAATACATTGCTGTTAAATGCAATATAATGCTACACTTTTAATTTTTAAGCAGAATGAAGTAAATGCCCTGTGAAATAATATGCTTTTACTGCACATCAGTAGGACCAATAGCTTAGTGATATTTCAGACCTTTCCAGTTTCAGGACCATATGTGGAACATTAGAATATACTGTATTTTGAATTCATTGATTGAATAATACTCCAGACTTTACTGTGAAAGAGTGTTAAATTCTCAACCTCGTTTTTGGAATATATTTCCAGATTTGTTCAGCGCACGGTGTACCACTGGAAATTTATCATGCATGTAAAACACCATGCCAAATGTTTTATATATTATTTGCAAGCAGTTGTTATTGCTTAAAAATGTGCAAATGTGGAGGTATGTGACATATCTGAAATGCAACTGCGTAATGTAGAACCTTCCCTCAGTCAAGAGGGTTTGGCTGTATGAGAGCTCCAAGCTGTTGTATCAAAAAATGCAACATGCTCTTAGTGTATATGTATGCATCATTTGTTTGGATTACCATATTCAAACCACTTACTTTAAAATTTCCTGTTGCTTTTTCATTTCCTCCTTTTCTTCCCCTCCCTTTTAGGATATTAATGTATGTATTCTTGAGAACTATCCTGAATGTTCCAATCCCAGGCTATTTTATATTATTCCATATTTCTGTGGACAGCATCCAAGATGCAGGTAATTACAAACTTCCTTTTATTCTAGCTTTTGTCTTCTTAAAGTTCTTTCCTACTGTTCAGGGAAGCTCTGAGGAGTTAGATTTAAAAGGTTCAGCGACTGTACCAAAGCTCCAAATGAAGTCGCCCCCATGTAACCTGAAGGACCCTGAATCCTCCAGAGCTTCAGATGGTCATATTAACAAGCAGCCTGGGCCATAAGCTAAAGGACTGGGCAATCAGGTTGACACCTGAATGTAGACTTCTGGATGCAGAACATAGAAGTAATTGATGTTTCTTTCCTTACTCAAAAGCCTCTTAAGGCTGTCTGTCTGTCAACTTTCATTTGAGCCTGTTCTTAGGTGAAACAAACTATTGGAGAACTCATTACTTATTTTACTTGGCTGAATACTTGCATCAATAAATACCTTGATTGGCTGGATCTTTTGTTACTTTAAATTATTGAACGTTATGATGTTATGCTGGCCCTGTGGGCACCCTTCTCCAATGTACTTTCCCAGTGTTTTGGACTGCATCTGTCATCAGCTGTACCCAGTGGAACCAGGAATGATGGGAGCTATCCTGTGATCCAAATCATTGGGAGGTCACATGTTGTGGAAAGTTGCCTGTAGTCTATATCAGGATCTCAAAATCCTAATTACAATGTACTTTAAAACATTTTAAATATGGCTCTGAAGCCTTTATAGTTATCCTTAAAAATTATTATTGTTCCGTATTTGGTGATTGATATCCTAGCAGGCTCTGTCATATTCATTTGAAGAATACCTTTAACATTTTTTAAGGGAACCTGGTGAATGGGCCCTCGAAAGAGCAAAAATGAATGTGAATGAAAATTTCCTACTTGTGGGCATTCTGGAAGAATTAGAGGATGTGCTGCTTTTACTAGAAAGATTTTTACCTCATTATTTCAAGGATGTACTCAGCATCTACAAAAACCCAGGTAACTCTCATGATATAATCACTAATTGTTTTTATTGCTCACTAAATATTTTTGTTTCAGTATATGATTCATAAATACATAACTTAGCATCCTGGATCAGCAATCAGCAAGTTGTAAATTCTTACCTGTTTTTTCCCCCAAACAATTAAAGTATCCATTTGTGCTGAATTATCCCTGAGTTTTGCTTTAAACCATCCTGCCAGCAAGAAAAAGGAAAGCAGATTTCTCCCACCTTCTGCAATTCTTAGCACTGTTCTTCAAATTCCTCTAAACATCTGGAAGAGTCTTTTGATGATCTAAGGGGAAAGGAGGGAGGAATTGATAAATATTGCTTCCTCTCTTCCACTGGCACAATTAACCACTGGACTGGAAGCTTTCCATAGATAGAAAGAGCCTTTCTGTTCATGAAAGGATATTATTGGATCTGTTGTACCTTAAGCAGTTGATTAGGTAACAGCAAACTTCCATGTCTTCTTTGCATCTTCTGTATAGCTGAAGAAATGTAATCATACTGCATAGTTCAGAATAAAAGTTGCTGCTCTGCTTGATCTCTCCTATTTATGAATTAGGCATTTAGTTTAAGAAATCTACTTATTTGGCATATAGAGAGTCATTTTATGAAATGTATACAATAATCATTATCAGACTATAGTTACTTACTGTATATTGTATTTGTTAGATTTTATATTTTCTCCAGGAACCCAAGGCAGTGTATGTAGCCCTCCCTCCCTCCAGTTTTCCCCACATCAAAAACTCTCAGTTTGGGCTGAGTGATAGTGAGTGCCCAAAGTCACCCAGTGAGTTTTTGTACTTAAGAATGGACACAGATCTGGCTCTCCTTTGTTCTAGGCGAGTGTTTCTCAACCTCAGCAACTTTAAGATGTGTGGGCTTCAACTCCCAGAATCCCCCCAGCCAGCATTCTGTGCTTTACAACGACTTTGGGATATTACAAGTTGGGCAGTATTTTTCTTTTAATTTAAATGTCTTGCAATTAAATGTTTTCTCACGTAAGTTTTGAAAATCAGATTTAATGAGAGACAGAAAATTAAAGCTCATTTTTCAAAAGCTCATCTTATTTATAGAATTCTCTTGATCCTTCTATTTAGTATTAGCTTGATTTGGCCAGAAGATGGCACCACATCTCTTCTTTTCTCTTAAAATTATAAACTAGATCCTTAAAAATGCAATTCTGCATCTGTCAGATTTCATATTTTGTTAAGAAAAAATGAGGGAGTAAAACTTGTATTTTCCCTGTCCTTCCTTCTGAATCTGTAAGATTCAAAATTATCCAGAGTAATGCTCTAATTAATGATCTTAAGAAGGTTTATGTTTTACCAGCACTTTTTAAAAACAACTTTCATTCTATTCCCTTGATAAATATAGCCAGAACACTGCTGCTTGGAGAGTTTTCGTATAAAGAAAGAATAAGATCTATTCATTATGAAAATGTTGCTGCCGTGTTGATTTTCATACTCTGGCACAACAAAAAAGAAATTATGCATATAAATATAAGTTATGCATTATTTATCTAAACAGGAGCCATAGTGAGCTGGTCATTGGTGTATCTAGAATTTGGTGTTTACTACAAGGTATAACAATTCCTCTACATGAGTTTATCACTTGCGTTTCCTATTCAGTAATCACAATTAAAGTAAGCTAAGAGTATCAGAAGGGACATAAATATGCAATCAAGCCCAATATTTTCAGAACAGAAGGAAAATAGAAGCTTGAAAATGTATTCTCATCCTTTCAGCATTGCTTAATTATGTAACAAAGTAGTGACAGAGATTTATAAATTCACAATTGGTTGGCTCAGATTGGATAATAGCAAGGAAATGTATAAACCTGTTTATAGCAGTGACTGAGACAAGCAGTTACATAGATATGGCTCCCAATACTTACCAAACTCATGAATCAGATAATGCCTGGATTTTGTAGCCTCATGAATTTAAAAAAATGCCTTTTTTTTTTTTTTTTTTTACTAACAGCTGCAAAACAAACTTGAAAGTAAGCTTAGATAAGATGGTGGCAGAGAAACAAAGCAGCCCATCAGCATCCTGCCCCCGAGAGAGGTACTAGGAATAAATCTATAACAAAGAAACTGCTATATGAAGAAACCATATGTGAGCATTAAAAGAAATAGCTCCACAGTGCAGTGTCCTAAACAGGCCATAAAATGTCAACATCATTATGTTAAGTCAAGTAGAAACAAACAAAATCCTATAAATGTAAATACATTTATGATTTAAATAGGAAATATATGCCAATCTATTTTTCTAATTGAGACAAATAACATTTCAGCTGAACAACAAAAGGATCTAATCTAAAGCTGCATAAGTGGAAAACCAGGGGTTCCCATTCTTTCTTCTCCTAGTCCCTCTCCTTCTTCCATGGAAGGTTTTTTTTGTTTCATTTTGCTTAGTTTTGTAGTGTGGATACGATACCCATCTACAAAGTACTCAAGCTGCATCTCAAACATGAACCACGCATATAATTTGAACTCTTACTCCTTTAAAATATATTTGTGAACCAAGTCCTTTCATGGTAATTGCCTGCTATGTATTACAGAAATATTTATAGCTGTCATTTTTGTAGATTGGTATGAGTCTACATTAAATTATGAGCCTGCATTCTAATTATATTCTACTGTCGATGTACAGTAGAAATTAATAGGCAGCTATGGATGTAAATGGAGTTCTTGATTAAATTACATTAAAAGAAAATGTAGCTATTTTGCTCAATAAGCCAAAGATCCAAAAGGTAACACCCATCTAAGTATGAATGTACCAGCCATTCATGACATTCACAGACAGCAGGCCTGGAGGAGCTTTGCCAAAACATAGTGGGTCAGTTGATTGCTTCTGTTTTGCAAAATCTACCCTTCAGCTGCCATACCCTCATCTATGTTTGGCCTGTGACAGAGAATTTGGTCCAGATCAGTACCAAATGTGGCTTTTTGTTTTTCAATACTAGAAGTCAAGGAGGGGAAGATTATTGGTTTGGATTTAAAGACCTTACTACTTTTTCATCAAAAAAAGTGTAGTTTCTTAGTAACAGAAAGACACTGTCCAGCAACTGACACAACCACTAAATGCATCTCATATATCAGCATTTTTAAAAATTAGGTAAATTTTGAGAATCAGTTTTGATTTTCATTTGGATATATCTTCAAATACATACATTCCTTCTAAATTCTAAGGTCTCCAAAATGACAGACAAAGTTAATGTTATGTCAACTGAGGGACTACCCAGCTAACCTCTCCTCCCTCACTGTAATGGGCTGAAACCGTCCATAGAGGAAAGAGTAGAACCACTACAAAGCAGTGCACCCAGTCTCTGCAGGAGATACCATGTTCCAAAAATTGCTGACAGGTTTAGGGGCTAAGGAGAGGTGTACCACCCTCATCTGGGTCTGGGCTTAGGTCATCCAGGAGAGTGACAAATGCCATCTTAGTCCCATGCCCGGCCCTGAAACCAGACTGAAAAGGGTCCAGATAATCCGTTTCCTCTAAGGTGCTGTGTAGTTGATCTGTCACCATTATCTCTTTTTTTATTATTATTATGAATTTTATTAAGTTTAAACAGAAAGATAAAAGCTATGGGAAAAAAAACTACAAACAAAGAGAAAAAAAACTAAAAAGGTGTGAAAACACAAAAGAAAAAAAAATTACATTACAGAAAGATGTGACTTCTGACTTTTATCAGCAAGGATATACAAAAATTTTCCATAATCAATCTCTTACTCTATATTAAACCAAAATCACATTATTTCTATAAATCATTCCCCTTTACTACATTATAAAAATCACTAAGTACAGTTACTCCCTCCCCTTATATTAAAATAAAGAAAAAAAATTCATATAAACCTCCTAAACAACTCCCCACCAAAAAATAACACTTATTTAATTATTCCCTTCCTACTACTATTCTATACATTTCTACTATAATAAAATTCAAACTAAAAACCACATAAATTGTCTGCCATTATACTAAAAAAATCCAACAGTTTTAATAATCTCAATCTTAATAAACCCAAAAAAGAAAAGCAATTCAAAACAATGACCTTAAATCAAATTCTTAAAACCATCCAAATAAACATTTTATACCCTAATAATCTTAATCCATATCCTTAAAAACTTCAGTCAAACCCTAAAAGTGATCCAGATAAACATTCTTTAACCCTTATCCCACTTCAAAATAAACCAAAGTATTTACATATCCCCACAATGTGCACAGAGCTTTTCTCTTGAAAAAAATCAAGCAGCCCAACTGCTCCCCTCAAGAATTCCAACTTCTCTTCAGAAAACCTCCCATACATAATGACCCCTTCTTTTTCATAACATTTCACCAAAAAGTCAGTTTTACTTACTGATCGCAGATCCCTCTCTCCATTGAATTTCTCCAACTCCACTATCCAATCTTCATCCAGCATCTCAACAGAAATCCCAATCTCATTCTTAGAAGAAACATTACTATCACTGTTGAATTCCTCAGTTTCATCCACTACATCCCCAACCAGATGACACATTTTATAGCTCATATTTTCTACAATGTCCTGAATGTCTTATATAAAAACTTGATAGGAATCAGAAAAGATCTGTTTAAAATCTTGATGGAAGTCAGAAAAAAATCTGTTTAAAATCCTCCATGTCTCACACAGTAGATTATGGTGACTCCAGGAGCTTAACCAGCAAAAGCCAAAGATATGGAAAAGTTCTGAAGTATGTTTACACAAAGTGAAAGTGAGATAAACAGACAGTTCCCAAGGGAAAGTAGAAACAGAAAGCCGAAGGTTTAAATCAGCCGATTCAACATGTAAGAAAATGCTAGTATCTTCAAATTTAATACCAAAATAATAACAGGAAGACAGTTATTTACTCTCAGTCCTCCTTTAAGGGAAACAAATTCTAAATCTTAAAAAAGTAATCCCAAAAATAACCCTAAGCACCAAGAGAGCCCGTGACTCCTTGCTGTAGAAAGCCTCGTAGGGTACGCATACTTAAAAATATATATATAAATTTGGTGATTTAGAAATGGTGGCTGGTCTAAGTGTCCCTTTAAGGCTACAGTGCAGTTTGGAAAATGGTGACATCCTCACCTCCCAGCTGGCTCTTACCAGTCAAACGCAGAATGCTGTTTGCGATCTTCTGGCTGCAAGCAGCCGTCCAGAGGTCAGATGGGGTGATTCCTGGTGTTTTCCTTCATCCGGAGAACACTCCTGGGCTTCAGGAAAACCTGCCTGAGCCTGAAAAAATTTGCTGCATTGTCAGTTCCGCCCATGGGCACAGTTGCTTAATCCGCCATGTCCCCACCAGAAGTCTCGATCTGCCACCATTATCTCAGCAATCTTCCCCAAAAGAGGAAGTTTGGAGACTAAATGATAATTATTCCAAGACTTCAGGCTCAAGAGATAGCCTCTTCAGCAAGACACACACCATAACTACCTTTAAGGAAGCTGGGAGCTGCTCTTTAGGTAAAGAGGAATTGCCAGTCTCACAGACTCACATAGTTACTCCTCTGCCTACCCCCCGCAACGGCCAGGATGGATAGGGATTCAATTTACATCTTGCAGAGGATAGTCTAGGCAGCACCCCGTCAGCGTTCTCATTATTCCTCATTACGAACAGGCCAGCATTATAAAATAATGTTGCCAACTTCTTTGATAACAGTCTTGTTAGTTTAACTCAAACTATGAGACAGTGAGTTTATTTATTTAATCTATATGCTGCCCTGTTAATTTTTTAAGAAATGTACAATATTTTGGGAATACGTGTACTTGAAAGCAAGCAGCAGCATAACACTGGGGAATTAGGCACAAGATTAGACCTGACCTTGTACCAATACCAAGTCACCTTGTACCAATACCAGATCTTTCTGCGTCCGTTAAGCTGTGCCGGAGATTCCAGCACCTTGTGATATCTGTGCTAGAGGACACACACCCATCTTTTGAAATATCCTACATAAGATGCTAGGGCAAAAAGGGAGACAAGATAGTTTTTGAAGTGGAAGAAATTATCTGAAAAACAGTTGCCTGAACTCTTCCCTTGGCCTAAAACAAGAAACTCATCCGTACTGCTTTCAGAACTGTTGTCCCTCAGTCCTTGCCGTACTATTTAGAAGATAATCAGAAGGGTAGGGATGAGGATAGTGGCTAGTTTTAAATCAGGTCTGAATTAGTTCAGAGTTATTTGTTGGGTGAATAAGTTTGCTATGCTCAAATTTATAGCTTTTTTTAAAAAATCAAGGTTTATCTTGGCATTTCCATTTAGCGCTAAAGCAAAATTCAAGAATTAACATGAGGAAGAGCCCTTTTGGATAGATGCAGAGGACATTTATTTTACCAATGAGTCAGCACAGAGCTAACCCATAAAGAATTAAAGGACAGTGTTATAATTCATGCAAGTTTTGGCATGTCTTTTTATAGAAATTAAGCGCTGAAAGTCTATCATTTCACATGCCACTCTGGTGGAGTTATTCATAAACTTAAATGCTTATCAGATCTATTTTACATCACACTCATTATGCACAAAATTAGAACAGGTTGATCAAAAAAAGTGAAATTAGAAAAAGATATCTGATTGCATTAGAGGTACTAAAAAGAAAATGCGATTTTTTTTCAGGAGTACATTTTGTACAAATTCTGACATTATTTTTAAAATGTATTGATGTCAGGTTGTGTAGTAATGCATAAGAAATATAGTTTGATCTTTTGGTTCAGTTTCTGAGAAAAAATTATTTTCATGATTATATTTAAAGAAGTTTTTAAAAGGCCTAGTTAAGCAGGAAAGGTGGAGAATTGGAAGTCCACTCCAAATGGTTAGGTACTTCAGTTTATAGGACATTCTCACTTAAGGTCAAAAATGTTTTTGTTGGGGCAGAGTCCGTATTTTAAAAATCAGTTAAGTATTAATGTGGACTTCGCAGTGTAGTATGTTGAATCCAGAAACAAGAAATTGGACACTGATTCACAACTAGATTTACTAACAGAATATCCCTACATTAGATGCCTGTATTATCTGTGTTTGCCTCCCTCATAATCAGACTTGAGTTTCACTCTCCAGAATAGTGAACCTCCACATATCATGCTGAAGTGTGCGGTATAAATGTTTTAAATAAATACATTTCATGTTTTGGTTATGTCTGTATGGTTTTCTCATCACTGCCACAAGCCACTGAAAACAACATTTGAGTTGCTGTGGAGAAGCCCATGTGATGGTAGCTGCTCTGTGTCACTAACTGCTTAATATGAATTGTGCATTATATAAACTAATGCTGTGCAAGGTCACTTTCTGATAATCTGTTTGCTACTGTTTTATGGGAAGTGTGCCTCGGAAAGGAGCCAGCTGGCCATGAGTGAGCCTCAACCCAGTTCTGAGGTGATGGGAAGCCATTATTCCTCACTATGTCAATGAGCTATAGAAATTCTTGAATTTATGTCCCCCCTTCTCTGCTGTCTTCTCTTTCATGAGGCAGAGGAGATTGAAATAATCCATTTCCAATAGGTCTATTATAAGGGGAACTTGACAACTATGATTTATTTAAACAATAATTAATTAGAACAACCCAAAATTCAGAATCATGGCTTATTCATAGTAAGCATAATTTAAACAACCACAGTTCCCCATTCAAAACATCTCAGGAAATAGGCTTAATGAAAACTACTTTTCCCATGAAGCAGAAGGATTGAGACTCACCAGACCTCATTTCTGTAGTGGAAAACATTGTTTGGACATTATGCTGGAGGAAAACTTTAGTACCATTTTTATGGGGCCATTTGTTAGGACGGTCACAACAGAGTCTTAACATTCCAATTTAAAGGGCTAGTACTGGCCTAAAAGTCCTTGAGGGGCTGGGAACTTGAATACCAATGAGCCTCCATTAGGGTACTGTCTGCCTTAACATTGCATATTCCTCAGAGGCTTTCTCAGAATCTGAACGCCTAGAAGTGAGTGGATGGAAGGCATTCTTAGTCAGGATACCCTTTTTAGGAGAGAGATTTGCTTGGCACCAATTTAAGCCCTGAAAATGCCTGGATTTGGTTTCATCAAGCATTTTATTTATGATTGTGAATGATAGTTTTATTAAAGGGCAGGCTGAAAATCTTTTAAATAGATGAAATAAGAGGGCTACTCTAAATGATCGCAGCAAATTCAGTCTTATAGCTCTGAAATGATCCATTAAATAACCATTGAAACAGTACAAAACTGTAATGGTTTACAGCACTTTCAGAAGTCTCTTTTTTTGTTGGGATTTATCTAAAGCATATAGGGCGTGGGAGTGTTTTGAAAATCTGAACAGAATTGCATACACATGTTAGCATTTTGTTAGAAATCACACTCAGCAGATTTTTCTCTGGTTGTAATTTGAGCCACTTGAAACTGCAGTGGCTTCAGCTAAGTTTTTCCATGGAGTTTCTAGCTCAAAGTTATATTCAGGTGATTCTTAAAATTGCTTCAATCCATTCCTCTTTTGCAGCTGAATAATGGGTTAGCAGTAAGTTTCATGATTTTCAGTGCCTTGGCATTTGGTGTAAGGTTTAGAGCAAGACTTACTTAGATACAGAGAAAAATGAGATGGATTTTCAATGCTTATTATACTTGAGTGCTTTGAACAGTTTTTAGAATACACTATTATTTGTTTTATACTCAAATGATAACCTTGGAAATAAAGTATTCAGTACCATGATAAGAAGTGGCTATATGCTAGATGATTTCATTTTTTAGAAGTAGGATGGAATGGCTTCAAAATCTACTCTTTCTCGTCATTACTGGCCCTTGTCCTTCAGAAGTGCAGCAGAAGATGTGACATGTTGAAAAAAATATATACTATTGACTGGCAATTTCCTTTTCCTCCAAACCATGAGAAAAAGTAATTGAATTCCCCAGGATGGAGGGCTTCTGTTTAAATGTTTGAACAGGTATCTGCTTAAAATACTAGAAAGTTCAATCAGAATTGGAATCTTTTGTGATTGTATCACAAAGTATTCAATTCTAATACTAAAGCATAAAAAGGTAATGTCTCCTTGTGATTCATGGATATATGTCCATATAGTTTTCTTGGCACCACATAGTTTTCTACTGCCTTTTTTCAGAATCTTTTTTTTCCCCCAATTTCCCAATCAGAGCTACAGTCCTGGGATTTCCTGGCCTTTAAACCAAAGACTTGACTCTGCTTAGCTTTTCAAGATCAATCAAGATTAACTCATCTGGCAATGCAGTAGCACCATATTACTACTGCTAAATCCCAGTCCTTATTAAGCAACTACTGAAACTGTTGCCTTAAATCAATGGCCTTTTGGGCCCCTTCCTTTCTCAGTCTTATCCATAGTTATTATGTTTGATTAAAATTGTTCTAAGGAAAAAAACAAAGGATTAAAATACTAGTACTAGTCTTGTTATGGTTACTGACCAGAATTTTACTGATTAACAAAATAATTAAAAATAAATAGTTTTTGTTTCAGGCAAAATATACAAATATAAAACTGTAACTATATCTTAATTGAGGCTATTAAGTTGCATTGAATTTTACAAACAGTATACCAAAATTTAACCACATTCAAGGAAACAGAATCTTACTGGTCTCATAGGAGTAACTGTACTATACATAAAATAAATCAGAATTGTCTGGGTATTTTGCTGAATAGGGAGTTATAAAGTGTGCCTTGCATCTTTATAAAGATGCCTAAACCTTCTGGAAAAAACAGTAACTTCAGCCAGTGGGTAGTAATACAGTTCCATGCACCCTTTCCCACTTTTATCAGACCCACCTCCTTCACCCATACTCAATTGGGTACATATGGGCTATGGTCCTTAAGGATTTAGATTGACCCCTTTCAAGAAGGGCAAAGGAACTGTGGGGTCCCAGCTGAGCTATTTTGGTTGAGAGCTGCTAGAATACTCTGTGGCCTCTGATAAAGTGAAAGGATTGTATTGCTGCCACTGATTTTTGTGCATTTTGGATGTGACCTGTGTTTGGTAGAACTATGAAAAAGTATCCCCAAATATTTAAAGATTTTGACTTGTTCTATTGTCTGGCCATTCAGAGCTATGCTTTGGAGAGAAAAAAAACAGATTTATGGCTTCAGAATAGCTTTAAATTTCATCTGGCAAAAGCAAATAGCTAGGCATTTCTCAGGCTTCAGTACACTAACCAATCTTAATACATTCCAGAAGCTTAAATCATGTTTCCTTTTTAAAAATCGGATTCTCCTAGAAGTATTTACTACTGCTTTTCTAATATAACTCCTTTTTTATTTTTGGTCCTTTCCATTTTTTAAAATCTTTTATGAGTTCAGTACCTCTACATTATTTTGACCCATCTCTCATATTACCTCATTACTCCACAAAGCAAAACAGTCCTCCACTGTCTAAATAAAAAGTAGTTTACTGCAGAAGTAAATTCTAATGGCTTCTGGTGTGAGTCATGGGTGACCGAAGATGTCTCTGTGAATTAAAATTAAATTTAAAAAATTTTTAAAATTACCTGGCATAGACATTATAGAGTTTGAAGGCACAGAAGACAACAGAATTGAGATTACCAAAATGGGAATACAAAAGACAAATCAAGAAAAGAATTTGGACATGGAGCAGCTGCGACAAGACATTTTGGATGATGCCTCTTTATGGGTTTTACAAGGTAGGTTGGTGAAAGCTTTGAAGACTTCATTTAAATACTAAAGTGTGATGAAAGATCAAATCCTGCCATGCTACAAGAATGATTTAAAGGTCAAGATTGTGCAGAGCAAAAAGACAGAATATAAATATGGACTATTTGACCAGGGATAAACTATTTGTTAGATATTACTGGTAACTCCTAATGGACTTTTTGCTGAACTAGGATTGAAAAGCTGATAATTTTTGGATTGTGTATGGATAAAAGTTAGACTGTGGGAAGAAGAGGGGTTTTTTTAATTATTAACTTTAAAAGAGGATAAAAAGTTAGCATATTAGCTTATGCTCGGTGTGATGATGGTTGGAAGTCACTTCTTCATTGCTGCCTTTGTTGTCTTTTTTTTCTTTTCTCAATTTTTTTCTTTTTCTTTTTTCTTTTTTCTGCACTTTTCCTTTTTTTTAGTTTAGTTTGTATTAGTTTCTACTATGTTTATTAAAAATTTCAATAAAATTATTTTATAAAGAAGTGAATTCTAGTGATTTATACTGGATAAAATACATCTTTTTGTGTACTGATTAAAGGATGTTTGCAGAAGCAAGAAAGGCTAAAGATAAAATCTGTGTACTTCAATTCTATTGAAGGAAATAAATTATTTCCTTCCAAATGCTAGCAGAACTCATTTTAGACTGTCCATTTCCCACCTATGAAAGCTTCTTTTTGTTAAAAAGGAAAAAAATATATATGTGGAAGTATAGAAGACAACACAGGTACTTACATGCATCAAGAAGGGAAAGAGAGAACATTGAATTGGTAATTTAAGTTAATTGTTAGCCTAATGTCCAGTAGGTGGCAATAAAATCTAATCTAATCTTCCAATCTGTTTGAATGAGAATTGTATATGAACTCCATTAAGCTATGGTGGAGGATTTTTCTTTAACATGTTTATAGTGCAAACATGGATGTTCAACCAGTGATTTGAAGGCTTTTTTTTCCTTCTGGGCTTGAATTGATGCTTCTATTCATGCTACTCATCCTTGGGCTCATGATTTGACTGGGTCAGGAGCACTGTAGACATATGGCAACCATATAATAGGTTTTAGTTGAGACATTTTTATTTGGAAATTTGTTACCTATTCTGTGAGAGGCACACAATAGCCAAGTTTCTTCAATTGGTAACATTAAACCTTAACTGTAGGTCTTAATATAGTGTTGTGTTTATCTTGAATTTTTCTCAGAAAGCAACCAGCAATCAATGAGGTTGTTTCTACATAAGGCTTATGGGGGACCTTTGGGAGACACCACTCACCACCCATGCTATTACATTTTGGGTCAGCTGCAATTTCCAGATTATTTTTAAAGGACATCCCACAAAGAATGTGTTACAGTTATCGTATCTTGGTTACCAGCTCATGAGCCACCAAAACCAGATTTGTGTCTTCCAAATAGGAATTTACCTAGTTTACCCCTCTCCTTAGCACTCAGGCTAAATGAATGTCCAACATCAGTGCTGGATTGAGTAAGCCACCAAATTGCAAACCTGATCAATAAAAGGCTATAACCCCATCCAGAACAGACATTTCTCCAGAATCCTAAAATTCATCCTCCAAAATCAATGGTAGCACTGTCCGGATGTGATGCCTAACATTCTCTTATGGTCTGGAGGCATTAAGAGGCCTTGGAGAAGTCTAATCTCAAGCTTTCAGGAAAGAGCCAGTTTGGTCTAGTGGTTAATGTGCTGGGCTAGAAACCAGGGGACTGTGAGTTCTAGTCCTGCCTGAGGCATGAAAGCCAGCTGGGTGACTTGGGCCAGTCTCTCTCTCTCAGCCCAACTCACCTCACAGGGTTGTTGTTGTGGGGAAAATAGGAGGAGGAAGGAGTATTTGGTATGTTCACCGCCTTGAGTTATTTATAAAAATAAGAAAGGCAGGATAAAAATTAAATTAAAAAAGAAGAAAAAAATGGTCATTTGAATATTTATAACAACTCCAGAATTGCAAATGATTCTTCCCAGTAGTTTCTTATACATGTTAAATGACATGGGGGACAACAAAGAATCTAAAGGGATCTCAGATATAAATTCAGGGGAGTCAAGCAGAAATCCCCCAGTATAATTTTTTGTCACTTTACCTGTTTTATTTAATAGTAATTTTATTAAAGATTACAATTATAACAGTAAAAACTAATACAAACTAAAAATAAGAATAAAAATAAATAGAAGGTGCAGAAAAGAAAGAAAAAATAGAGAAAGAAAAAAGAAAAAACATAGTAAAGAAAAAGAAAAATATATACAGAAGTGACTTCCCCCTTCATCACAAGTATAAACAATTTTACTAACTTATTACCTTCTCTTAAAATGCAACAAATTATTTCTTCTTCCCATATCCCATCTCTTATCTGTAAACAAATCCATGAAGCCTTGTCATTTCAGTCCTGATGTCAGCAAAAGTCCATTAACAGTTACCTGAGATAATATATCTATTTTAACCTTGATCAAATAAACCAACATATTCCTTCCTTTTATTTTTAACAATATTGATCTTTAGTCCCTTCAAATAATGTCCTACAACTTCTTTTCATTTTTTCTTTGTCCTTTTTCAAAGAATTCTTCAATGTTTTAGCAAACCTTTTTTGTAAATCCAGTATAGAAAAAATTTCCAGTCACTCTCTTGGTTTGTTATTTGTATATCCCTTTTAATTATTAAGACATCAGCTGGTTTCTTTTGTATATCCAGTGTAGCATCTTTTTCCATATCATTCTTGTAGCTGTCATTTTTAAATCCACTTTCAGATCAGTCTCAGTCTCAGGTAGAACTTGTTCCTCTTCTACAACTTTTTTTTTAAACACAATCTATCTATAGAGACAGACACTCTTAAAATTAACTTCTGGGTCCATTGTTCAAAAATATCCAATGTTAAAATAATGTCCCCTTTTTGGGAGAGATGGGCGATGATAGAAATTTGAAAAATAAATAAATGTGTTTTATTCTGTATTAGTAAGTCAAATTTAAGTGTTCTCCTTTAATTGTAATCTTTAGTTCCTTTTGGTTCCCTCTGGTATCCAACCTTCAAAGTCTCATCCTATCTTTTTTTTTAAAGAATTCAAAACAAAAGCATTTTCCCATGGGAAGGATTCTTATAATTAATTCCAAAATCTTATTTCAAATCCATCTGGACCCTTAGTCCATTTGTAACTTTTCAAAATCAAAGCTCTAATCACCCTTTTGCTGTTTATTCCCCCCGCCAATTGTTTCAAGTTCTTAAACTTGTAGTTAAAACTTCTTTTGCTAAGAATCGAATGAAACTCACCTGGTGCTGTAAAACATGTTGATCCAAAGGTTCCTAATAGCTGAAAAATAATTAAGCAATTTCCAAAAGTGATTAGAAAAGGGAGTATGTGAATTTAGTGTTCTTTCAAAGGAACCAACTGTGGTTTGAGCTAGATGGCTATTCCCTCGTCTCCCACAGCTCTAAACTCACCGGCGACCACCGTCTTGTGGTCTCCTCAGGAGAAGCAACCGTCTGGAGCACTTGTGGGTGATCTCAAGTCCTCTCCTTGTCTGGAGAGGAATTATGAAGAGCCGGTCTACCTGCTGGCTCTTTATTCCACCGCAGTCATCAGCTCTGCTTTTTGGGAGCTGTCTTCAGTCTGCCATTTCTTCCCTGGAAGTCGTACCTGTTTTGTTTTGTTTTGTTTTGTTTTTTTAGGTAAAATTGACAAGAGTTCTGACATGTTCCCCTTCAAGCTCAAAATTAAAGGTGGCCTGATCTGGTCTAGTCTGGTCTGGTGTTTTGGTATACTAGTGGATGCCCCAGATGGGAAGGTGTCATACATGAGGGAGAATCACACAAAAGGCTGACCAATATGAACTACATATTCTCAAAAACAAACCCATGGAAAGGAGAATGAATGTTGCTTGTTTTCCTAGCATGGGTGGGAGATGTAAAGAAGTAGGGCAATCCACCAATTAGAGGCCATGGTAAGAATGGTCCAGCAGAACGCCAAGGCATAATAATGGCTAAGGTAGAGGAAGGGGTTGATATTTGTGGAGGGATTTCTTAAGCAAGCTTCGTTTCCAGCCAGGCCATTCACAGGAGTAAAGCAGCTTAAGGCTACAGTAGGGAAAAGTTCATAATATACCATGTAGGTCAGTGTTTCTCAACCTTGGCAACTTTTAAGATGTGTGGACTTCAACTCCCAGAGTAAGGCTTGCTGGAGAATTCTGGGAGTTGAAGTCCACACGTTTTAAAGTTGAGAAACACTGATATAGGTTATGGAATCTAATCACTTGCCAGTAGGGAGGCTTTTTCAGTAGCCTGTTCTGAAGAACTGTAGGATATTTTAACTTATGTGTTTCAAATGAAGAAAGAGAACTATCTATTGTGGAAAGAAATTCATAGTTCACCATTGCTACTAGCTATTTTTATAATTACACTGTGGCAGTGAGCAACTGAGAGTAACAAGATGGCACATACTTTAGAGCTGTATGCCTTTTTAAAAAAAGTTTGTCTACTACAATTGGGTGGAATATTAAAATAGTTGCCTAGAAAAATATAGAAAAAAATTTAATCTCAACCTCCTTTCTATTTCAAAGATGTTTACCTTGGATGCACACACTGAAGATGTTTAAAGACTGAGAATGCCATTAATAATGTTTTTAAAACCCTCTTATTTCCTGCATTATTCTAGTCCAGAACAGAAGTAGATCCAGTTATTCCCTTTCCAAGGGACATAGCAAACCTGTGGGGAAAGTTGCATGAGTTGTCACAAGAAAATTTTGGTAGTTCTTTCCCCTCTTTATCATTTTGTTTACTTCTGAAGCAAGCCTTAGTCCTTGACAGTGGAGGGTTGTTGTTTTGTTTTGTTTTTGCCTTTAGGGCTGGATTGAGGAAAGCTTTGATTCTAATTCTCTGGCTGTTAGTCAGAACAGTCAGTCTCCATGTCACAAGCAGAGTTCTCTAAATACACACTGTTTTATTCTCCTTTTGATATTCTCTCCTCCCCACCCCTTCTTTTTTAATGTCAGATGTCCTCACCCTTTGACCACCCTCAGACTTCTTACATATTAAATGCTCTGAAGTGTTCAGACTCAAGTGAAAGGTGAAATGAGATCCTTTACTTTTTAGTATTTTTTTTTCATAAATGATTAGTGGTATTCTTAATGAGAGCGGCTTTAAAATAAAACAGAAGACTGTCCTGAACGTGATATCCTTTTACTTAGCATGCATTGGCCTGGCATCATAACACTAAGCAAAAGATTTGGCTGGAGAGGCCCCACCTCGTCCCAGCCTCAGTGACCCAGCACTTGCCTGAATTTCACAAAGGGCTTTGGATTCCAAACCTTCTCTGTTGGCCATTAACTCCACTTTCCAGACTGAATAAATGTTGATGGTGATGATTTATCAGGAACTGCTTTTCTACCCTCATAATAATTTTATATGTCAACATTTTAAAAAAAATACAAGGAGTTCATCATGCTGTCTAAATCATATCTAAGATCTATCTGCTAAGACATATATTAACCTGAAATAATGCCTTTTATTTAAGACATCTTGTCCCCTCTCCAAAAGGAAGAATAAATAGAAAATTACAAACATACAAAATCAGGTGCAATGTCCAGCTTTCTACCATGTCAAACTGGCATGGCCAACTCCAGCTGAAATCAGTTCCAAAGGCTTTTCCACCAAGTGAATGTGTGACACACTTGCGTGTCTTTGAATGCCAGAAACCACATTCCATAAGAGGACAGGCCAAAAAGAAAAGAATTAATTATTGATTAAAATTAATTGCAAAATATAAGGTGTATCAGATACAAAATTAATTGATTGTCCATCTGCATATTACATAAACACACCCAATACTATTTTTCTTTCTCTCTCTTACACACACACACAGACATGTGTACCTCCCTTGTTCCAGCAGGAACAGCAAAAGAAGAATTGCCTTGGATGTATTACTGTTACTGGTGCTTCTTTTCTTGATATATTTTTGTCATTGGAATATTCAGTATTCAGCTTTTTTTTTTTCTTTTAAGCTACTTTGGGTGTATTTACAGAGAAAACAGGATGTAAATGATAGATGCAAGTTCAAATACTGGCTGTGCTATATTAAATAGAGTTCACAGTTTGAGCAATTGGGAGACTTGTTTTTAATACGTTCAAGGACTCCTGCCCTGGTCACCACCTGCACGGATTACTGTAACACGCTGTACATGGGGCTGCCTTTGAAGAGCATCCAGAAGCTTCAGCTGGTACAAAATGCAGCAGCACAGGCAGTTACGTGTGCACCTAGGTGTAACATTTACTGAATGTTACACCTTTGTTCCCTGAGCTACATTGGTTACCAGTTTGCTTCTGAGTTCAATTCAAGGTGCTGGTAATGACCTATAAAGCCCTACATGGCATGGGGCCATGTTATTTGAGGGACCATCTCTCCCCAGTCACATCTACCCATTTCATGAGGTCCATCAGGAAGGTCATACTGTGGGTCCCATCTATGAAGGAATGTCATCTGACTGAACCCAGAAAGAGAGCCTTTTCTACCATGGCACCCACCCTTTGGAATATCATTCTCCCTGAGGTCAGATTGGCTCCAACCTTGATGGCCTTCTGAAAGGGCCTGAAAACTTGGCTTTGCCATCTGGCTTGGGCATCTGATAATGTGGGTAGGAAGCCTGCAAATTGTCTGTATTGCTAGGGAAATTGAGTTTGCTCTCCTGCAGATTATGGGGTTTTTTTTAATGGTTTTTAATATTTTTTAATGTTTTTAATGTTTTTTAATTATTTTTGTTAGGGATTTTTTGGTTATTTTGTTGTGTTGTTTTTGTGTTTTTATCTTTGTATGCCATTCAGAGTCACATATGTGAGATGGGCAGCTATATAAATTTAGCAAATAAATCATGGAAATTGCTAAACTCCCAGTCAGTTAAATATGTTTAGTTTCCACATCATCTTTCCTTCCATCTATTGATAAAATTGCTTTCAAGTAGAAATGTATATAATTTTTTAACATGGGCTAGTGTAATTCAAAGCAAACAACTGAAAAAGAACTATCAGCTATCTTCCTCCATGTTTCATTTTGGAATTGTTAAAAAAGACCCATTCCTCAAATCTCAGTTCAACTTGCAATCCATATTCAGTTCAAATAGCCCATGTAATATTTTCCAAAAAAAGAGTGGAACTGGGAGTGAGAAGCCTCTGAGAGACAGCTCACTTCCCTTTCTTCTCTTAAAATGTCCCCATAATGTCCCAAAATCATGCACCTGAAATAAAAAAGATACAACTAAAAAAAGATACAACTCATACTCAAAGTTATGACCGTCGCACCACCCCCATGGTCACATGATCGCAATTTGGGCACTTGGCAACTGGCTCACATTGACAACCCATTGCAGTATCCTGCAGTCACATGATCACAATTTGAAACCTTCCCAGCCAGCTTCTGTCAAGCCAAATCAGTAGGAACCATTGATTTGCTTAACAACCATGTCATTCGCTTAATAGCCATGGTGATTCACTTAATGACCATGGTAAAATAGTAAAATTGGGTCCAGTCATATGATGCCTTGCTTAATGACTGCATTGCTTAGTGACTGAAATTCCAGTCCCAATTGCGGTCATTAAACGAGGACTACCTGTATATAAATTTGATAAATAAATAATTTGCATTCCCCAGCCAATAGAAGGTCATCCTCTCTGATTTAATTAAACAGATTGAAATGGATTATAGATACAGCACTGTTTAATTTTATATTTGTGATGAAGAGGAAATAATACCTTCAATCATTTAATTCCTTGATTGTCTCTTTTAAGAACACAAAGCAGTTATCAAACTTGAACATTAGATTTGTTTAACCAAAAACAGAACTCCTAGTCTTGAAGCATTAAGAAAACATGCAGGAACATAGGCTAAAATGAACATATTTAATATTCGTTACTAACCAGCTAGATGTTATATTTGAAGAGAGATGCTGGCTCCATAAGTTTCTTGGAAAATTGCCAGTCTTTAGAGTAAAACTTCTATAAACATTGAGAACTCTGTATCAAAACATTGCCTCTGGGATTTCCCATTCTTTCACAGGTTCAGACTGTAAGAGTAATACATATATATGATCCATTATCTCAATACTATTGTAATAGTGCAGTCATCTATTGTATGTCATCATTTTATTGTAGAAAATACCTAGAGACATTTTTGTACAATTAGTGGTTCATACAGCTGTAAGTGTTTTGGGCTTTTTGGAAAAATAGATCCCCTTTCAGAAAAGCATGTATAATATACAGCAAAGCATTACTTTTGGTCTTCCATTGCTTTAAGATATTTAAAAGGAAGGTTGGTGTTTTGCTTCACATGGCAAACATGTATGACCATTTTGCCTTATTTTTTTCCACTTCCTTATTTTCAGCATGGATTTTATCAAACTCGCAAATTGGGCTTCGGTTGATTTAAGTAATAAAAAGCCAAAGCAAATACTGTAAGACAAAATAAAGGTTCTAAAATAAATAGTGCAGTTTGTTCCCCTCCATATGGCAACCTGTCCAGAAGGTCATAAAGTCTGGGTCCCCTGTCTTCAACTGAAGCAGCTGGGTTTACACAGCATTTCTAATATGTTTGGTCTGGCATGGAGCCAGCCAGGCAACCTTTTTTTTTATTATGTGCATTTCATAGAGGAGTTCTGTGGGTAACTTCAAGAAACAGGTTTGAGAGTAACTTCAGATTTTTATTAAAAGAGTTATTTAAAGAAAATACAAAGTTATGTCAACAAAATGGTAGAGGGTAGAGATTAGCACCATGATAGAGGTTAGTGATTTGTTAATTAGGCTCAAATCTATATGGGCAAGTTAATGTCAATCATGATGGAGGATGAGGATTTGATTGCAGTGGGGTGGGCTTTTTTTTTTTTTTTTTTTGGTTCTTCTTCCCAGAAAGAGCAATTTATATAGATGAACAGCTAGAATATTTATTAGTAATTATGTTGTTTTATTTTTAACATTTTATTATTAAAATCCTAACTCAAATGGGTATTAATATGGGGGGGGGGAGAATCTCGCAGTTATTTTATATTAAAATGAGATGGAAATTCCCATAGACAGATTTCATGAAAAATCCTTGTGACATTCACTCCATTTATTCCTCTATGAAGCTTTTTCAGAGCCAGACTAGATGATATATTCACACGTTTTGCCACTGTATAGTTTTAACATAACGTGGGCCTGGATCAGGCAATCGTATTAGGACAATGGCCTGGCACTGTTTTAATCTTTTACCACCACTGGAACCTCTGTCAGAATCAGGCCCGTAGTATGTACTACATGAGAGAATGAATAGAATCTGGTGTGGGAATACAGTGAGATACTGAAATGCACAGGCTCATGAGCCAACAGGAGCTGTTGTAAACAGTTGGCTATGCAAGGTACCACACATCAACCCCAGCAATTTACACTGGTATTTTTCAGGAATGCCCAGCCAGTGTCACAACTGGAGATAAAAAGAGTCTGGAGTAAAGGAAAGAAGGTCCAAAATAGTACCAACAGCAGCATCTGGAGACAAATCAAAGGGTTGAATAGGGTCTCAGATAATCAGCCAGTAGGTTACCTTCCTTTCAGTGCAGACACTACCAATGCCACTTCCCCAGTTCCAATGCAATTATGGTCAGGAAAAAAAGATTGAAGTCCATCTTCCACATTATGATTCCGGGTACGTGTTGCTCCAGCAGTTGATTTTTAAAACCTATAGCAGTGAATAATATCGCACATAGCTTGTCCTTCAGAGGTGATACAACAGATCCATTACTAGTATTTCTTGCTTTGTGTAGAGGCAGCTTGCAAGGATTTAGTGCTGGAGGACATGAGGTTTGAAAGGTTGAATCCTTCTTCTTGCCATCCCACAAAAAAATTCTTGTTATCTGTAATATAAACATACTGTAATGTTCCAAAACTGTTGAGTCATAGTCTTGGATTTAAGGTAGGAATGCAGAAGGTTTTTGTGCAGGAGTCATATTCCAAAACTGAATGGGGACATGATAAAAAATAAATTGTATTTTAATTTAGTTGATTAATATGATTGCTTCTCATTCGTTTAATAATTTTCCTCTTTTTGTTTGCTTGTTTAAAGTTATGAAAATAATATCTGCTGTAATTGATTAGACTCTCAGAAATTTATAGTAATTATGAGCAACAATAAGCAAGACACACCTTATTAAAACATCCATAGTAAAAGTAAAATTGAAACTTAAAACTATAAAACCACGAACATAAAATCAAGCAAACTTGGGGATCCTATCACTCACTGTAAGCTCTCCAGAGTAACTCAATTTTCTAAAAATTTGAACAAGGCTAAAACTACAGGGGCCAGCCAAATTTCTACAGTGAAGCTATTTCATAGTGTAGGCCGCCAGAAATCAGTGCATACTTGCATTGTAGAATTTGCAGAAATGGGGGATCATCAGCAGTTTCTCCTGTGACACACAGATTGGGCTGGTCAGTTCTGACTGAAGGCATGCATAAGAAGCAATTCAAAGAAACTATGGAAGCTCTTGGGGTGCTACTTTAAATTTTTGGGAGGCAACAGCTTTCACTCCCATGAATTAAGGAGGAAAAGGAAACTGCACACATTCATTTTCAGCTAACACGTTTCATACTGGATAAAAAGTTTGTTTGTTATTTTTTTAAAATAAATAACTCGAGGTGGTGAACATACCGAATACTCTTTCTTCCTCCTATTTTCCCCACAACAACAACCCTGTGAGGTGAGTTGGGCTGAGAGAGAGTGACTGACCAAGGTCACCCAGCCGGCTTTCATGCCTAAAATGGGACTAGAATCCTCAATCTCCTGGTTTCTAGCCTGGTGCATTAAAAGGATTTAGTGACTGACTTGTTTTCTAAAAACCTATAAATGAATGAAGATAAGAAATGCATAGAGGATTCCAGGAGAATCCAATCACATTCCAGTTATCATTTCTTCTTTTCCTCTGTCATAATCACTATCAATTTTGTAAATTGGTTTCCGATTAAGATATGTTCCCAGTGGGACTGAAATTGTGGGATTGAAATTGTCATGATGAACTTTTCACACTGAACTCAATATGATTTATATATAAGCTGTTTATCCCTGGTTACTTTTGCTCTTTGTAATCTCATTGACAGCTTGAGAGTTGAAGGATCTTGGCATGAAATTTGAGTTTTCTCTTGGATTCTGGAGTCAAATCTCTGAATTCTGTTCAGGTTAGAAAATTTTAAGTACCATCTGGTATAATCAAAAAATGAAGCCCATATTTCAGTTTTGAAGTATTTGCAGGCTCATTTCTTTCAAGGGACCATGTTTCTAGCAGGGGACATGTTGGTAATTCAGAAAATGAAAATAGTGATTGTCTTGACATAAATTCCTCTTTATGCAAATATCTTACAGAGCATAGGAAACTTGGCAATCTAACTGTGACAGTGAAAAAGACCGTCCCTTCAACAGAATCCATCCAGATCCTATACCAGCGCATGAGATATGAATATGAATTCTACTATTATGTCAAAGAACAGTTTCACCTGCTAAAACGCAAGTTTGGATTAAGATCTTCAAGTAGTCACTCTTCTCCTAGGCCAGAATTTGCCATTCCTTCTCCTCTAGAAACTGAAGAGCCAGTGATAGAAGATGAGGAGCAAGATGATGAAAGGTGGTTAGAAGATATTTATAAAAGGTGATGCAAGACTGATTCCAGATTGCTTAAAAAATGTTAAGAAAAACCTGAAGAAAGTGAGTTAATGCACAGCAGCATTTAAAAAGACATTTCCCCTAGGCTGAACTGAAAGCCCCCTTTCTGAGAAGGTGCATTTGTTGAAATGTTTTGTTTGTTTGTTTCCTTGGCTCCACAGAATTATTATAGTTAGAACATACTTTTAAGTATACCATCTCTTGTTTCAATAGAAATAACATTGATGTTGTAAAATATGTCTGTATATGGTACTTACTTGCAGAATGATATACATCACCATGTTGGTCATTTGTAATTTTCACAAAACTAGTTTGCCCGATGTAGCATTTAATTTAACCTATTACAGTTTTATTTGAGCACATTGAAATAATAGCATTATATAAGAGGTTTGTCATCGCCTTAATAAGGAATGTTGTTCTGAAATAAGAAAGCTATCTATTGCTACTAATACCAGTTGAGAAGGAGCAATTATCAACAGTCAAAATTGGAATGTGGAAAAATCGAGTTAATGAATTTTCCACAGTCTAACATCATCTAGCTATGTTGGACTACAACTTCAGTGATTCCCAGTTAGGTCTGTGTTGCCAGTACTGGCTGGCAGCAATGAGAGTTGCAGCATGTATGGAATTTGGGAACGTGGGTATTGTTAAATATCAGTACAATTCTGAGGATGAATAAAACTGAAGAGGACAATATTAATGGAGTTTAAACTTAAGCTGTAGGGGAAAGTGTGGGATATTTCTTTTTATTTTAAAGGAGATCCTCTTTTTCCATAGTAGTTTTGTCAATAAGCAAATACCCATAAAAGGAGGAGAACAAGAACTTTGTGGGATGGGAAGAGTTGGTCTTTGCAAAAACATTTCTGTAACATTATAAATGCATTAGTTACTGATGAAATTGATTGGTTCTCATTTCAAGACATTATTTCTGAAGGTGGAAATTTCTAATGAATATGTCTCAGGTACTCTGAAAATCTGATACTAAAGAACAACATGGAAGATGAATATGCTGTGATCCCTTCAGATGTTCTTTTTCTCAAAGAAGTCTTGCATTTAGATAAGGAGCAGGTAGTCTCAACAGCATATTCAAATTGTACTCTGGCTAGAATAGTCAACATTGATGATTGATAACCAGAAATTACCATTCTAAAGAACAAAGGTGTAATAGATGTATGCGTGTTCCACTTCTCCAAGTTACTGGTTCTTGTCTTGGTCTGTATTAGTCAACACCCATTTCACAAATTCTCTTTTTGGAGCCTATGGGCATCAATTAGTGTCTACTGCATTCTGTTTTTTACTATACTACTAGCAGGATTTGAACACACACAACTGTGTTGTGGCTGAACACTTACACAAATGAAAAATCTCACTAGGTGGTTCCACTGCACTACTCTGAAGGAACACACTGGGAGCTGGAAATAATAATTAACCAAGATGCTGCATTGTATATTAAATGGTTTCTATGAAATTACATTTAAAGAGTAATAATTAGTTTACACACTGTGGAATTGTTTTCTTTTGCGGAGCAATTTAATATTCACATGCTGGAATGTTTAAAAAAAGTTAAAATTTGTGTGTGCTACAAGAATCCTGGGTTACTTAACATGTTTGCTTTCTCTGCAATTTCACTAGAATCTATTTTTATCATGCTATTTAATATTATTCTTTGCCACAAATACTTTGAAATGTTAAAGGCAAGAGCTATCAGTTGATTTATTGCTAGATGTTAATGTTGTATATTTTTTATATAAGCAACTTGGCTTCTATTCTATTCCCAGAAAGGTACTTCATAAATTTATTTGGCACATAAGCTTTTAAGATTTCTGAAACAACAGGCCATATATCTGTCATGAAACAATGTACTTTAAATAATTTAGAAGCACATTTTAAGTTTGCTCATTTTTTTACTTATTTATTGTGACTTTTCAGCACATTCCAAATTTTAAGTTGCTCAGGAAAGAAATTCATTTAAATGATTTTCTTTTTCTTTTCTTTTTTCAAGAATAACAATCACTGTTATAAAGCCTTCAGCCCATGATAACCTTCTAGAAAGTGCCATATTTGTTTGTAAATCTCTGTGAGAGAGAAAGGTGGATTCTTGGAATATGTGAAAATAATAAAGAGAATATATGTACATTAGGTTAGTTATAAATGAAAACAACCAGTATTTGAATTAAATATACCTTAACTTATTCACTGACTTGGATCTAACCTGTTTATTTTTAATGCACTAACATTTCCAGACCTGTTGTCCTTCAGAGTCATCCAGTTATCTATCTCTTGCCCCCTTCCCCTGCCCCATGTGTGAATGTTAAAAGTTTTCCCATTGAATCACCCTAAAAATGTTTCTTGTAGTTTATTGGCTGAAGGCCCTACTTCAGTTGGGCTATTTTGATATTACTATGTGAGAAACACCGTCAACAGTGGAGGTGTGCGACATTGCACTGCCAGCGTAGTTACATAATCCATAACAGTTACTGTTTTGACCCATGCATAGCTAGTGTATTGTTTTAGCTAGTGTAGATAGAGGTGGAGGAGAATAGTTGCTGTCCAGGCTAAAACTACTTGGCAAAAGTGCTCAGGCAACTTTCTAAAGCTTTATAAATGGTTTTAAAAGGCTCTGAATTCAAAAATTAGATTAATAAATGGTCCACTTAAGAGTAATTTATTTTAAGAGTACTGTAATCTTAGAAGATTATGTATCTGCTAAGGTACAGTTGCATTGCAGTTACCTAAAATGCACATGCATCATTCTGAAATCCGAAAGTCTTTTTGCCTTTTAAAGGCACTTTAGTTTCTATCAACTTTTGGGTTGTGATCTGATCTTTATGATGAGCAGCCTTCATTCTGCGGTAGAATTTGATAACCCAAGCCAAGTAATCAAAACTGAATGCTTTTAAAATCCAGTATTGCAATTAGATTCCCAACATGTTTTAGAGGGGAGTGAAGGAACCTCCTTTTTTCTAGGGGTATCTCCACATTGAACTGTATATTTTCACCTATTGTCTACCAAACTTACATTTGAAAATAATTACGTTTCATGCAAATTAATAAAGGCCTGTAATTTGCAAGTTGAATTGTGTGTTCTGGCCTTTGTGTATATTTGTCTTGCTGGCTTTGTTTTTTTTAATACCAAGCATGAGATTTACAGTAAGATTAACGGGATACAAAAAAGGACCATTTTCTTTTCTGGAGACTTTTAAAGTTGATGTAATATTGCAATAGGAGAATGAATTTTCTATCAAAAATAAAATTAAGCATTTATATTTAATTTTACAGAATCTGCAAATCTTTCTAATATCTAATCTGGTTATAGTAAAAATAACTTTTTCAAATTATTCAGTGTCAGCACCTGTTCATTCGAGCATTCACACAATAACAGTCAGAAGGCTGTGTTCCTTTAACTGTTTTAATGAAGCGAAATGAATGGTACAGAAGTAAAGCTGCAAATGGAGAGTTCCGGCTTAAACCTAGATTTAAAACTACATTTCCTAACTGGTTCCCTTTCCCACGAAAGTATGTCACCCCCCATCCCATCCAGGTGGTGTTTCTGGTGTATCTCAAGCCATTGTCCTTGATGTTTCCCATAGCCATAATCACTTCACACTCCAACCTCACACCCCCTCCCATCTGGCAACACAAAGTCTACACCCATTGAGAAGGAAACAATGGCAGATGATCCGATAAGGGGTTCTGTGAATCCTTTGATGGGGGGGGATCTGACATTCAGTCTTCCATCAGAAAACAAGGTTGAACGTTACTGATGTGTTATTTGTTCAGTGAATTCTGTAGAACTTCCAAATAACTCAACTGCTGTTCTGTATTGATGCAAATGTCTTAAGTTCTAAAACTTAAACTGATTTTAAAACTGAATATTTAAGACCATTCAGTGAATATATCTTTTTTTAAAAAGCATACAAAATAAATCGTATAGGACTATATTGGAGCATTGTCATGATGCTTTAATAAATAACAAAGACTAATTTTTATATCTTTATAATTGTAATCTTCATAGAAAGTTTATGAAATGGTATAGGAAGTTTATGAAAGGAATACTGAGGGAATTTCTGGATGGTATTGTTATTAATTATGGCTATTTTCAGTTTAAAATATTCACTATTAGTCTTCCATAGAGCTGTGAAGGCCTGGCTTTTTCTTGTGCATTGGATCCAAATGTTAGATGAGCCCGTTCTGTTGCAAGAATGAATGTTTGCTACACCCAGCCTCAGCTATGTGTTGGTTGAGTTTTGCTATATTGGCTCTGTACTGTATTTTTTTTTAATTAATTGCCTTTTTTTTCACTGAAGTATCCTGCCCAGAGTCACAACTTGTGAATAGGATGGTTTTTAAAAATCCCTTAAACAAATAAATAAAATTTAAAATATCAGCTTGAAAAGATGAATTTAATTGATATTTAAAAATTGCTTTCTTTCCAAAAATGTTTCTATTGAACATGTTTTATCTATGAATGTTTCACATTCTGATCCACATTCTGATCTCCTTATTAAGAACAAGGATAGATAGCTTGTTGGCAAATGCAGCTCTTGAATTTGCCATTCATGGTCACCAGAACTTCTATACATTGTGCCACTGTCAGAAAAAAAAATAGCTATGTAAGCTGCATTATTTATTTATTTAATAAATAAAAACAAAAAACCTCTCCTACCTGACCCGTTTCAGTGATACCATGTCACTAAGCCTTCTTCCCCATGCCCCAAATGTGTAGTCCCTTGGTTCAGAAATCATGTCAGCACCTTTACATTAGGTTAAAAGTTATTGATTCTTTGGGGTAGTGATTTAAGCCTGAATGGGCAGCTATTTAAAGCTAGAGGCTTATTTGAAATGTTGAGAGCATGGGCACATTCACAAAATGACTGTCTTGAGAGATTTGCCTGTTCTCAAAACAGCTGTTATGGTAAGCATAGTTTAACACAACAAACTCATTTATCAAAAAGCAAACTAGTCCCCCAAGATGCCCTCTACAAGCCTAGAAAATCTTTTGTAGGATCTAAAAACATTGTTACAACTAAATATAATGCTAGCGATTAATTTTTTACATTAAAAGAATATTTTTAAAAGTTTAGGTGGGACAGGGATCCTAGTTAGTATCAGGAGAGTTGCCTAGGTTCACAATGGGGACAGCAGGTAAATTAGACTAGGATAAGTTCCAGGTTTACATCTTCACCCAGTCATGAAGGTCATTGATCGACTTTGGAAGAATCACTACATCTCAGCCTAATCAGGGTGTAAATGGGCAACCAGGTGAACTATCTGAAACTCTTGGAGAAAAGATGGAATAGAAAAATAATGCATGTATGAGAAATGAGATGCATGAGAGCCAGTTTGGTCTAGTGGTTAAAGTGCTGGGCTAGAAACCAGGAGACTGAGAGTTCTAGTCCTGCATTAGGCATGAAAGCCGGCTGGGTGACCTTGGGCCAGTCACTCTCTCTCAGCCCAGCTTAGCTCAGGGTTGCTGTTGTGGGGAAAATAGGGGGAGGAAGGAGTATTAGGTATCTTTGCCGCCTTGAGTTATTGATAAAAATAATAAAGGTGGGATAGAAAATAAAATTTAAATAAATAAATAAATGCAGTTGTTGAAACATGTCCAATTGCAACAGGATTTGTATAAATAAGGATTGCATGTAGGAGCCAGAGAAATAATGTAGCATTCCTAGGTTTGTTTTTCTAATTGGGTCAGAGACTTTCTTATTGATAGATAGTCAGAGCTTGTGTTTATATTAGGGTTTTTTTTTAAGGCAGGATAGGGTCCCATGGTAGAAAATGAGTACCTGGTGGAAAGAGATTAGGACTTTTTGTTTTGTTTAAGTTTTGTAGTAAGGATAATTTTGCTAATCTTTCCATGGAAAGGATATGGACAATTGTGTGTGTTTGAAAGATGCCTTTCCAAATACCAAAACAGATGCAAGTCACTGTGTACACTTCCACCATGCACATTTAAAAATATTATTTTAATTTAAAAAAATTAAGCCCTAGCATTATATTTAGTGACAACAATCTTCTACAGAAGATTTTATAGGCTTGGAGAGAGCATCCTGGGGGACTAGCTTGCTTTTTGATAAATGAACTTAGGTTTTAAGACAGCTCTATATCAATGGAACAATGGATACAGTATAAGAATTGGACAAGAAATTCTGTATTCCATCCAACAGGTTGAACTGTTCTGTTGAAAAGCAATAGGATTGATAGGAAGAAGACTTAAGTAGAGGTATTAAACATGATCTGAAATATATTTGCATGTCTTTGTCATTTTGGCAGATCTCTGAAAGTATGAGGACTATGGATCACATGCTAGAAATTTTGTGTGGAAAAAAATGTCAAATCCTTTGAACATCAAGATTTTCAAAATATTTGTTTGTTGGCAAAGGATATATGCATTGGAGTATTATTTAAACTATGGATCTGAGACAAGTAGGTCTTTATGATAAACAACACTAGTATTTGAAGTTTTTCAGCAATCTTAACTCTGTTTTATAAATACCACAGAGTTAAGCTACACTGTGCTTGTTTTTCTGTCAAGAAGGGACAACAGCTTTGCTCACTAGGGAATCAAAAAGGCAAGATGGTGGTTCACGCAGTATGATCAAAGCCCCACCTCTTTGTACACTTCACAACTGCCATTTTGCATTTTTCTCCCTGCCAACTCCACTGAAGGATAAGGAATAATTGCACAACAAATGACATAGCTGTCCTTTGTTTCTTTAAATAATAAGAAATAAAGAATAAACGATACAAACATGTTCCTGATGTATAATAGTTTTACGTAAAATGTAGTGACATGAATATGTTCCATGTATAGGAACATATTTGGTCTTCTCTCTTAATTTTCCTTTTGTTTCCTGTATAGATTCAAGTCTCTCTAATCATCCTACATCAATAACATAACTATCTAAACTTTGGGGGTGGGGTTCCTACACCTTTCCCCACATATTTGGGTAAGGAAGTTTAGGGTTAGTACTTTTAACTGAGTAAAAATTCACGTCATGTTACACAGAAGATCATACCTTCATTAAGGGTCTTACCCAAATGTATACTGTAGGATATGATAATTATGTGATAAAGAGTATGAGGTTACACTGGGCCTGAAGACAGGTAAACCATATGCAGAACTAAGTCTATGTATTGACTCTGGCAATGAAACGTCTGCAAGAAAACAACAAGGCTCAGAGAGCATCAAGGACTCCACAGTATTGACTCTCTTCATGCTGCTCCACAGCCATTTGTAGATCGCTAGCATCCCACCAGCCAGGCCATAGCAACTGCAGGCCACCAGTAGCTCACTTTGAAACTATTCAGAAAAGATCTGGCTGGAACGAAAAACACAAATGGGATATGGGGAAATCACCAGGAATGGGAGGTAGGGTTTTTATTATTATAAGAGGTCTCTATAGCAGTGTTTCTCAACCTTGGCAATTTTAAGATGTATGGATTTATAGCCTTAAGAGAAAGCTACCTTGGATAGTATGGGGACAGTTGTTAAAACTAAAGGGCCCAAAGTACTATATGTTCCCTCCTTTCTGATTCCAGGAATAACAGTACAAGCAAAGAAGTCTTTAGAAATTGCCATTTTCCAGTAAACATGGTATATTTGTTTGTTCAGAGGTCTTTCCAGCACAGGTGAACGTCCCTGTTCTGAACTATAAAAGGCCATTATCTTGAATCAATAACTTTCTAATGAGAGGCAAGTAACACTGACTATTTTATCCATAACCCATTTTCTTCTTTCTTAGATCACTGTGGTCTGGTTTATATATAACATTAAGTCACAAATTAGCAAACATTTTCTATATGGCCAAAATGTTGCGATATTCTCCAGTCTTTCAGTACTTCTGTGTCCTCCCAGAAATCTCAGAATTTGGATGTTTGGATTTGAAAATTAGATATTGAGTGACTGCCAAAATCTCATACCCAATCCCTGAAAAGCTTGTTGACTGCTGCATTAAACTGTAATTGGTTTCTGACTTATATGTGAGCTGGCCCTTTGTGGCTTAGCATTATCAACAAACCAGACTTTGTTCAAGAAAAAAAATTAAAAATCTTGGCTTAAAACAATGTGTAACTGCAATGATCTACAGTACAACATTCATCTACAGTATTCTTGTAATTTCCGACAATACAAACTTCTAAAACTATTTGCTAGTACATTTTTTGGTAACAGAAACCCATCGCTTTTTAAACTTGCACATTTCCATCTTCGTATACAGTATTCTGAGATTTAAGAGTCTGACTTTTTCCTCTCTGAAGATGTCTTCGAAGAGGTCAAGAGAACAGTTTATATTACAATGTGGTGTTCCAAAATCCTGTTAGGAAAAATAATATCCATAATGTAAGTCACAGAGGCTTTATTTATTACAGGCAAGCTATCATTTTCAGCAAAATGGCTAAGGGAAAAAAATACATCCTTGTGTGTGCATGTGTTGCATTCACAGTTTTATTTTAAAAAAAGAATAGTTGGAGCAGAAAGTACTGTTTCTGCAATAGAAACTCTGATTAAGCTATTTATCAGACATCTCAGATCTTTTTGTTCAATGTCAGCAAAATGCAGCATGGATTCCTGTTGAAGTACGTGTTGTTTGTTATCCATGAGGCTGGATGTTGTTTCCCGAGAAGTTTACACCCTTGCCATATTTGCAATTGTTGTAACTATTTTCAAGCCTTTCTTTCTTCGCTGGGCCCACCCATCAGTACCTACAAATGTAATTAGATACCCCCATCAATTGTAATTATACAATTTTGCTTAAATTTACTTTTTAAAACCTAATTTAAGTCCCCAAATTAATCTCTGGCATTACTAATATAAATGATATCATGTATTCCTATATTTTTGCCTTTGCTGACCAAAAATATATATGTCACCCAAAGCAAAAGAGAGATAATGGATAGTAGCTGAAGTTTGGGCTCTCAAAAATGGGGTAAGCTATTATTTCCTTGTCTTAGAATCCTAGCTGTAACCGGATGCTTACTGCTGCTAATTCAGACAGCCTTCATCTTGAGTAAATACAGATATTAGCTCACTTCAGGCCTCCTAAGTCCTACTTTGTCTGTCTGTCTGCCTATCTACGTGCTGATTTATTTGCTTATTGATTTACATAGATTTAAAGCAGTATTTCTCCACTTCAGCAACTTTAAGAGGTGTGGACTTCAACTTCTAGAATTCCCCAGCCAGCATGGCTGAGGCTGAGAACCACTGATTTAAAGAACACCCAGCTCAAAATGACATGGGGCCCTTTACTTACGTAATAAAAAGCCAGAACAATCAGATAAAGAAACAAATGGTAATCTGTCCAGAAAAGAGGAAAAAACAGGACAAAATCTTACAGTGGCTCACCAAGGCCTGGTGAGGCCAGATTTTCAGTGTTTTTTAGAACATCATCAGGATGAGGGCCTTATGGATCTCAGGCGGGATGCTGTTCCAAAGGGCAGGCCCCATGACTGTGTTGCTTCCCTAACACCTGAGGAGGGAGTGTGCGTGTGAGCATGCCCCACCTGTCCCATCCAGCCCCAACACTACTTCCTTTGCCCTCTTCTGGTTCAGGTCCGAGCAACCCATCCGCAATGGGAACCCTCTGGGAGAGGTTCTTTGCATTAATGTGGCATCTTTCTGACTCTGACATTTTTAAAAATTAGACATATTACACAGATCATTCTGCTGGCCAAGAAGCAGTTACTTCTCTGATTGGTGCAGTAGCTTCCATATAATTTATCCATTTGTTAATAGTATTGGTACAGGGAAGAGACACCATCTGGATGAACCTTTGGACATAACAGTACGAAAAAAAGCAACTGGAAAATCTTGACACTAGAGGGAGCCCTTGCTACCAAAAGAATTTAAAACAGGTTGCCGAAACCTGAAATCACCGCTTACTATAGAACCTTACTGAATCTTTTAGAATATGACTCAGACTGGGTTGTTAGATTGATATTTTAATACCTCTATTCTAGCCCATCCTTTCTGTAGGCTCTAGGTGGGACTGGGTGAAATTTTCTTGGCAATAATACAGGAATTAGTTGCCATTTTTTCTCCCCAGCTATTTTTTACTTCCCAATTAGCTTGCAGGACTTCAGCAAAGGATCGTTACCTTGTCGTGGTGCTGGAGCTTGAGCACCTCAATGATGCCATGAGCTAAACCGTGAAGGGCCACCCAAGACGGGAAGGTCATGACAGAGAGGTCAGACCAAATGCGATCCCTGGGGAAGGAAATGGCAACCCACCCCAGTATTCTTGCCGTGAAAACTAAATGGATCAGTACAACCAGAGATATGTCGGTATACCATCGGAAGATGAGACCCCCAGGTCGGAAGATGGTCAAAATGCTACTGGGGAGGAACAGAGGATAAGCTCAACTAGCCCCAGACGTGATGACGCAGCTAGCTCAAAGCCGAAAGGACGGCTAGCGGCCGACGGTGCTGGTGGTGAACGGCGAATCCGATGTTCTAAGGATCAACACACCATTGGAACCTGGAATGTAAGATCTATGAGCCAGGGCAAATTGGATGTGGTTATTGGTGAGATGTCAAGATTAAAGATAGACATCCTGGGCGTCAGTGAACTGAAATGGACTGGAATGGGCCACTTCACATCAAATGACCACCAGATCTACTACTGTGGACAAGAGGACCACAGAAGAAATGGAGTAGCCTTCATAATTAATAGTAAAGTGGCTAAAGCAGTGCTTGGATACAACCCAAAAAACGACAGAATGATCTCAATTCGAATTCAGGGCAAGCCATCTAACATCACAGTGATCCAAATATACGCCCCAACCACAAATGCTGAAGAAGCTGAAGTAGAGCAGTTCTATGAGGATCTGCAGCACCTACTGGACAACACGCCTAAAAGAGATGTTATTTTCATCACAGGAGACTGGAATGCTAAGGTGGGCAGTCAAATGACCCCTCAAATTACAGGTAAGTATGGCCTGGGAGAACAAAATGAAGCAGGACATAGGCTGATAGAATTTTGCCAAGACAACTCACTCTGCATAACAAACACTCTCTTCCAGCAACCTAAGAGACGGCTTTATACATGGACTTCACCAGATGGACAACACCGAAATCAGATTGATTACATCCTTTGCAGCCAAAGGTGGCGGACATCTGTACAGTCGGTAAAAACAAGGCCTGGAGCTGACTGTAGTTCAGATCACGAACTTCTTCTTGCACAATTTAGGATCAGACTAAAGAGATTACGGAAGACCCACAGATCAGCTAGATATGAGCTCACTAATATTCCTAAGGAATATGCAGTGGAGGTGAGGAATCGATTTAAGGGACTGGACTTAGTAGATAGGGTCCCAGAAGAATTATGGACAGAAGTTGGCAGCATTGTTCAGGAGGCGGCAACAAAATACATCCCAAAGAAAGAGAAAACCAAGAAGGCAAAATGGCTGTCTGCTGAGACACTAGAAGTAGCCCAAGAAAGAAGGAAAGCAAAAGGCAACAGTGATAGGGGGAGATATGCCCAATTAAATGCAAAATTCCAGAGGTTAGCCAGAAGAGATAAGGAATTATTTTTAAACAAGCAATGCGTGGAAGTGGAAGAAGACAATAGAATAGGAAGGACAAGAGACCTCTTCCAGAAAATTAGAAACATTGGAGGTAAATTCCAGGCCAAAATGGGTATGATCAAAAACAAAGATGGCAAGGACCTAACAGAAGAAGAAGAGATCAAGAAAAGGTGGCAAGAATATACAGAAGACCTGTATAGGAAGGATAACAATATCGGGGATAGCTTTGACGGTGTGGTCAGTGAGCTAGAGCCAGACATCCTGAAGAGTGAGGTTGAGTGGGCCTTAAGAAGCATTGCTAATAACAAGGCAGCAGGAGACGACGGCATCCCAGCTGAACTGTTCAAAATCTTGCAAGATGATGCTGTCAAGGTAATGCATGCTATATGCCAGCAAATTTGGAAAACACAAGAATGGCCATCAGATTGGAAAAAATCAACTTATATCCCCATACCAAAAAAAGGAAACACTAAAGAATGTTCAAACTATCGAACAGTGGCACTCATTTCACATGCCAGTAAGGTAATGCTCAAGATCCTGCAAGGTAGACTTCAGCAATTCATGGAGCGAGAATTGCCAGATGTACAAGCTGGGTTTAGAAAAGGCAGAGGAACTAGAGACCAAATTGCCAATATCCGCTGGATAATGGAAAAAGCCAGGGAGTTTCAGAGAAACATCTATTTCTGTTTTGTTGACTATTCTAAAGCCTTTGACTGTGTGGACCATAACAAATTGTGGCAAGTTCTTAGCGGTATGGGGATACCAAGTCATCTTGTCTGCCTCCTGAGGAATCTGTATAACGACCAAGTAGCAACAGTAAGAACAGACCACGGAACAACGGACTGGTTTAAGATTGGGAAAGGAGTACGGCAGGGCTGTATCCTCTCACCCTACCTATTCAACTTGTATGCAGAACGCATCATGCGACAAGCTGGCCTTGAGGAATCCAAGGCTGGAGTTAAAATCTCTGGAAGAAACATTAACAATCTCAGATATGCAGATGATACCACTTTGATGGCTGAAAGTGAAGAGGAACTGAGGAGCCTTATGATGAAGGTGAAAGAAGAAAGTGCAAAAGCTGGTTTGCAGCTAAACCTCAAAAAAACCAAGATTATGGCAACCAGCTTGATTGATAACTGGCAAATAGAGGGAGAAAATGTAGAAGCAGTGAAAGACTTTGTATTCCTAGGTGCAAAGATTACTGCAGATGCTGACTGCAGTCAGGAAATCAGAAGACGCTTAATCCTTGGGAGAAGAGCAATGACAAATCTCGATAAAATAGTTAAGAGCAGAGACATCACACTGACAACAAAGGCCCGCATAGTTAAAGCAATGGTGTTCCCTGTAGTAACATATGGCTGCGAGAGCTGGACCATAAGGAAGGCTGAGCGAAGGAAGATCGATGCTTTTGAACTGTGGTGTTGGAGGAAAATTCTGAGAGTGCCTTGGACTGCAAGAAGATCAAACCAGTCCATCCTCCAGGAAATAAAGCCAGACTGCTCACTTGAGGGAATGATATTAAAGGCAAAACTGAAATACTTTGGCCACATAAGGAGAAGACAGGACACCCTGGAGAAGATGCTGATGCTAGGGAGAGTGGAAGGCAAAAGGAAGAGGGGCCGACCAAGGGCAAGATGGATGGATGATATTCTAGAGGTGACGGACTCGTCCCTGGGGGAGCTGGGGGTGTTGACGACCGACAGGAAGCTCTGGCGTGGGCTGGTCCATGAAGTCACGAAGAGTCGGAAGCGACTAAACGAATAAACAACAACAACAAGCTTGCAGGAAATTGCCTGGTGGTCTCCCACCCAAGTACTGACCAGGCCCAACCCTGGCTTAGCTTCCAAACCCAGACAAGGTCAACGTCAACCAAGAGCTTCCTCCTGCTAAAAACTTACTTGAATTACTGCAATTTTAAAAAACTGGCTTTGTGTATTAAAGTTTCCCAATGACATCAGAAATTATTTCCAGGCATCATAATTTAGCCCAAATCAAAAGGGCATATAAGGCTTTAGTAGAAGTGATAAAGCTTGAACATAAATGCATTTCTACAGAAGCTGCACTTCAGAAATCGCATGGATTTTGGTTTAATTTTCATTGGTGATGAGGAAAACAGTTTCTTTCCAGACAAGCCCTCCTGTGTGTACATATAGATGATATAATATTGTTATAAAGAAACTTCCCTTTGAAGTGACAATTTCCACTCATGCTTCAAAATCCTACGATGCTGAAACCACAAAAGCGGCATGTTATAATCCACTCCATATAAGATGTAAAGACATTGTTCAGCTTCTATGCTATAGTAGCTTTACCAGTCAAGCTGTGGAATTCTGGGGAAGAATCAGCATACATTTTAAAGAAGGTTTTTTTAAGTGCCCTATCTCATTCATAACTCAAACAAATTTTATTGGATTTGGTCTGGGTTTGATAACTACTCCAATTTTACATGAATTAAATTTCATGAAGCTAAAATGAAAAGTTGTAGCTTTATGAGCAAATAAAAGAAATGGCAGAATACCCACATACTTAGATATGATTAGAAATGCATTTCCCCTCTTGATTTTCAATAAAGTTAATAAACAATAACCTAAACCTAGGTACTAGATAGAAGCTGGTTTAGACTTCTGAAAATTTGCAATGGCAATTTGAAGTAGTTACATTACTCTTTTCTCAAAAACGGTTCCCTTTTCCAAACTAGAGGAATTGAAGAAAGCAAGATCTTTGTTTGCAAGGAGGATGGTTGCATTTCTTCTGGGCAGCTGGTTGGTGACAGAATAAGATCAAACAGCTGAATTAGCTTCAGTGAAGATAAAGGCAATGTACAGTTCATTTATTTATCCATCGAATTTGTCACCGCCCATCTCCGAGCGGAGCAGTTGTGTGTACATATTCAACATCTGTCTCATTTCTCCTCACAGAACAGAACGTGCATTTCTCTGTTCCATACTCCAGCTGGTGAGTGGTAGCAAAGTTCTTTCTCTGATTGTGAATATGATTATAGGAAAAGGAGGCAATTCATTAAGACCTCAAGAGCTTTCCGCCACTATGGCAGGCATGGCTCTCTAGCCCTATTGTGTATGGCAAGAGAGGGCACCCTTTTATCATCCAAGGGCTGCATGGTCTTATTTTAGCCTGAAAGCCCCAGTCAAGCAGTGGATGAGGCTGTGGCAAAAGTGAGCAACACCGGGATTTTTGGTCCTTAAAAAAAATCTAACGAAGTAAAAATTGACTTACCTACAGTAAGTCCCTCAAAAGACACTTCTGCATCCTAAGTGGCCTTAGGCAAAAAGTCAAATGGTATTTCCTCCTCCTATCAACACCTTTAGCCATTGTACATAATAATCTAAAAATCCCTAACCTTATTTTGAAACCTGAGCCGACAGATGTGACTTCATTCTGAATCAGCTGGATGAAAGAACTACAGTGGTTCAGGAAGCCACTCATCAAAGCTGCTCATCTCTCTCTCAGATGCTACAGAGGGAAGGTAGATAAATGCATCTTTGCTGACGTTGGAAGGACCCACCAGAGAGAGTGCTGTAAAGATGGGGGTTTAATCAGTGGAGGTGTCCAACAGGCACTAAAAGCAGGACTAAGTTGTAATGTGCCTGGGATAGATATTTGCAGGGTCACATGAGACTGAGTCAGAAGGAGAGAAATGTTCAACAGCTCTATCAAAGAGGAGTGTTGGAGAGAAGGAACTGAGGATCTTGTTTTATGCAATGCAGTGCAAGAAAATTTTTAAAAATGGGGGAATTAGTTATATATGTATTGTTTAGGTTCTTGTTAAGTGAAAGAGGTAGAGGGTGTTTGCAAGTGTGTTTCTTAAAGAAAAGAGTTTGAAGCTGGGGAAATGCTAAGAAAGAGAAGGAGATGAAACAAAGCAGCAAGGATTAATTGTAGCTGAAGAAATCACAGGAACAATATATTTTACTGGAAGGGACAAGAATGGAAAAACTGTCTTGATGAGCATGTTTGTAATGTTACACCGCAGTTTATTTTTAAAAATATATAAAGTTTGGGAAACTAGAAAAGAATGTGAAAAACCTTTTCCATAGTGGAGTTCAGATTGTTGGCTGACTCAGTTTAGTATTTTTAAAAATGTTTTAATGGCAAGGCCTCTTCACAGTGACTCTGGAAATAATAGCAACTACTCTGTGCGCGCGCGCACACACACACACACTGCAGACACCACCTTTAAAAGAAACTTCAAAAAGAAGTATTTATGGATGATCTACATCAGTCTTCCTTGAGTTACTGCTCTCCAGGGGGGTTGCCCTTCAACTCTCAGTATTACCAGCCGGTGTGGGATTTGCCAGCCTCCAGCAGACCCATAGAATTCCATTAAGCAGAATGAAAGTCATTAGAATGCATTGATTGTTTCTTTGTTTTCTTTAAAGTGTACTGGTACAGAAAGATGATGCAACTTATTTTTCAGACTGTGGCCCTTTTCACAGTCCCTTCCACTATTACGCATATGTTTGCCAAACCAGCATCTCTGGGAAGCCCAGGGGCTATTTTCAATCATCAGCCTTCCCCACTTGCAGTTGCTAGAGTTTGCATTGCGGCTGGGACAACGGCGCATACAATACTGCCTTTCTTCCAGCTGCAGTAATTTCCAATGCAGTTCTCAGCACGGTTCAAGGTCTGAGTTAAGAGCTTTAAAGCCCAAAAGTCTGGAACCAGTGGCCCAGAATGACCAGCTTCTTTCCCCTGAATCTGCCTGATTTACAGGAAGAGCTACAGAGGCTTTCAAGAGCACAAATATTTTGAAGATGGGAAGTAGCCACCTTGGGAACCTACTGCCCCCCCCCCTCACCACCCACTCCTTTAACAAACTGGATTGTGTCGGGTAGAGCTACAATATCTGGGCTACAGATCTCCAGATGCACACTAGATGGCAGCAAACAGCTACTGTCTTCTGCATCTCTTTCCTACCATGTCTGGTATTCATCAAGCATGGGTCCCCAATCAGCGCTGTAGCCAAAAAGCAGCTTGGCAGGAAAGAGGCAGCCAATGAGGGAAGAACTGCCATCGCTGCTGCTACCAGCCCCTCTGCTGCCATTTCCAACTCAGCTGTCATCTCAGCAGAAGCACCATTTTCCAGGGTTAAAAGACTTTTGGTAGGAGGCCTGCTTCCATTATACAGGTAGTCCTCGCTTAGCGACTGACTCATTTAGCGACTGCTCAACGTTACGATGGTGATGAAAAATAACTTTGCGACCAGTCCTCACATTTCGGACCTTCTCAGGTCGGTAAAGCAAAGGAAAGCTGAAGCAAGATCATAAGCACAGTCGTGGTTTCACTTAGTGACCACTTTGTTTAATGACTGAGTTGCCAGTCCCAATTGTGGTAGCTAAATGAGGACTACCTGTATAGTTAAATCTCATCCCATTTTCCCAACTTGCTTTTCTACTACCACTGCAGGAATACCTAAGGAATATCTGAGGGCCTCTTTCAGTCACTATACCCTTCTATCTGTATTTTCTTCTCTGTAATGTCTTTATTTTGTTTCAGTTCCATAGATGCTGGGCAGTATCTTTTCTACTACTACCATGCTACATAACCTTGCCCAAGGTACTATGGCTCGTATTTGTTCAGAATGGTATAAACTGGAGTCTTGCTTCCTATTGCCAGACCTTTACCAACTAGGCTAGAAAATTTGTTTTTCTTATGCATTATACAATGTATAGACACAGATTCAATCCAACGATGATGATCACAGTTTACAAATCAAAGGTTCCATTTGGTGCAAAAGTTAGAGTGCACAAACCTATAGGGATGAAAATCATATCCAGAGAGAGAGGGGGGGAGAGAGGGAGAGACTCAGACAGTCAGTTGGTGATGATGAACTAGTACTACCATTTCTAGGATAGGAACTCCAGTTTCTCTTTCAAATCTTGCATTAACGTAACTGAGACACACAGATGAATGAGCAATTCCAAATTGAAAAACGGGGCATCTGGCCTAGATGGAGCTTCCAAACCTGTTCTGCTAGCTAACCATACGGAATGTGCAGTATTTCCTGGAAATCAAACCAAAGGAACTAACAGAGGGATTACCTCCTTAGCTCTTTGGCCTGCTGGGGTCTTAACTGACTTTGTTTTGGAAATAATGTTTCTTAAGAAACTGCCTCATTTGTTCTATGGGTACAAAGTGTTCTAGATACTGTAAGGAAGTCCACCCAGACAAGTAAACATGGACATGTAAATTTTTAGCCCCCGAAAATCAAACTTTTTTAAAGGCACACAATTATTGTTTCCAAAACAGTCTTCGATAAAGAAAACCAGGACAAGACATCCTACCATTTAAGTAAGGGAAAAATAAATTAGTGAGATAAGGGGGATTAAGAGCGAATGTACACTCTTTGTCTTTTTTTTTTAAAGACAGGAGACAGGTGATTGTCATGGTTCACAGTTTATTTTCTGCTGATAGTTTCTTTGTTTTATTGATTTTTACTTCCATAAGATAAACAAACATGGGACAGGAGTAGTACCAGTGGCACTGCAACTCTAATGCAGAAATGCCTCATGACTATGCGCATTTTTAGTCCCAAGCCATAGGAAGAGGTGCATAAGGTATAATCCATAATCACCAGAATAACCTTACCTCCATTCTGTGCTTCCAGTTAGAAGCTGAAGACTTCATTTCGTCTGGCAGAAGACCTTTTATTAAAGCCAGTGGTGTCTGAGGGGGAATCAACATTGCCAAGATGAGAGACGGTCCCATTGCAACCCCTGCCTGTCTTGAACATGTGCCAATGTCACACGCTTGTCAAAAGGGGGAGAACTTGCATCACAGTAATCTATCTACCATCTTACTGATTTTGACCCCCCTGTCCTGTGGACGTCCTTGATTAAAGTTTACCATGTTTTACAAATTATATTAAGTACCGAGAAGTAATGGTCACTACTGAGGATAGCAATTTTGTTGATCCTAATAAGTTGAATGTTACCTATTTCTGCTGTTTGTGAGAGTCGAGTTTGTGAATCGTTGCAACTGGAAATTTACCACTGTGTTATGAATGTACCCACTGCACTGTTTGATGGAGAACGGCAGATACTTTGAACTCTTTGCATCGTCTTGTTTTCTGAACGGCTAGCCTTAGCAACTCCAACAGGTTCTTCAAAGACTGCAGAAATCATGGAAGGTGACTTCTGAACTATTCATTTATGGATTGGTTGCTGTTAGGATTAATAAGCCTCCTCTGAATGAAAAGCCGTTCCAAGAAAATGAATAGATCCCTTTGAGCCAGCATAACTAAATGCCCTTTCAGACGGCTTCTCTCTCTCCAGCCATTATCCTCGAAACAGAAATGCATGGAATGTGCTTAAATGTAAAATGCAACAGAGACTATTCTTATGGTTCCACATTTCTGCTCTAGACTGCTCCCTTCTCCAGAAATGGTTTGAGGTGTTTTTAAATTAATGCCAGGAGAGAGGGCAACAGTTCTGGGTTCTTACTATAAATGAGTAGTTTAGAAATAATTTAAAACTTTATCAGTTACTTTACCTGCCCTACTATGCCACTCAGGAATAGACACACTTCACTGGTTGTTGCTCAGTTGATCAATTATCTGATTTAGAAATCTGTTTCCAATTTACTTTGCTTCTTTCAGGTTGAGTATGGCTGCTATATTTTATGTCCCTATGGCAATTTAATTCTCTGCCGTGTGAACCATTGGAAAATGCTAAAGTAGAAAAATATGGTCAGGCTTAGCCATCTAAAGAAATTAATTCTTAAACACACACACACACACACAAGGAATGTACAAGTAAAGCTGAATCTGAACCTCCTAACAGATACTATATCCTACCAATCTCAGAAACCATGATTAAGGTGGATAAAGAAACCATGGGAACAACCTAAAGGAAGAAAACCCATTAGGCTGAAGAAGAACATAGATACAACAGAAGAACTATAAATGGTCTTTTAGCTTTAAATTTAAACTGGTTATCTGTTTAGATGGAGAATATAAATAACATGTTTAACCATTAGAAATACAGAAATATTGGGTTGTTTTCTCCTAGACTCACAGTAGGCTAAGAATAATCCTGAACTGAAGGTAGAGTTTGGGAAATATATTTAGAGTATGTTTATTTCTTTGTCTCTATTAAATTAGAGAAAGTCTCCTTCAAGTCGGCCTCGACTTCTATTGATAGCATGGATATGACCATGTACTTTTCTTTTCTTAGTACCAATATGGAGGTGGCTTGCCATTATTGCCTTCTGTCATGTTTATTCAACTTTTCTAGTCTAGCCTACAGTCCTGGAATTCCCTATAAATCTCCCATCCAAATACTGGGAAGTCTGACCTTGCTTAACTAGTTGTCTAGACAAGGTAGCCAGGTGCTGTCACTTGGGGAAACAATTAAGTAAGTTGTAGCCAATTGGGACAAGAAGGGATCAGTAACAGTGACAGGCATTGGAAGAAGACAAAGGTTGTTTCTTGCTAAAATGCTGACTGGGCATTACATCTGGAGAAACAAATTTCTCTCAGATTAGATGAGCACCTGGATATCCAGTCGTAGCAAAAATGCATGCTTCAGTTTCCTTTCATATATTTTAACAATCACAGTCAAATATGAGTGAAGCAGAATAAAAGCCAAGTAAGCAAATAAACTTGCCAAGGGGAATGGCATAGGAAATTGGTCATGTCTGCATGATTGGACATCTTGCTGTTATCAGTTACCACAAGAACTGGTGGTGGTTCCATTAATAATGGCTAAAAAAAGAACTAACAAAACTGCAAGGAATCAATATATCAATTGTTATCATCTGGAATAGCCCAAAATATCACTTAATATTTATACAGCATAAAAGGAACCAGGAGATACCACATCCTCCAGAAGGTTCTGCTTATAAACGTCACATGGACCATTTGGCCACACTTGGACAGAATGAAGTAGAATTAATTTGCTTTGCTTCAGCCTAAAGAAAGATTTCACCAGTTAGGAAAAGGAGCACTGGCTCATGAAGTTGCCTCTCATATGGCATTTGTGCATTACAAATTCTATCAAGCTTTCATGAATATTGCTTTTATAAATGTCAGCAATTTCAAGATACTTGTATACCAACAACCATACCTGCAGATATCCTGGCAACTGTCATAAAAATTAGTAGAAAGCATGATGCCCTGTAGCCCTGTAATGGTATTTCTGGCTTATCTTCCAGATAGATGAAGAAGTTTGGAAAGGAAGCCTTAATTTTTTAAAAAATTAACTTGTATAAGGTTTCAAGCACTTGACCAAAGTGAAGAATGTCACAAAAGACTTAAAAGTCTTACACTTCTCTATGGGAAGAAAAGATTTTCTTAAAAAAATAAAGAAGTGAAAAATGTATACTGAAAAGCCACACATATTCAATAGTTGTTATGGAAGTAGATACCTAGAGAAACTTGTTTGCTTTACTATGCAGATATTTTTGAAAATTAATCCACATTTTTAAAGGGAAGCCAGACCCACACATACTGCTTCTCCGCAAACTGAGTGATCTGCACTCAACAAACCATGTTTCAGTGTATGTTTTAGGAAAAATCTTTTAAAAATACAAAATTTGTCTTAAGCAATTCTTCCTGGTCCTGAGATTCTGAAGTGGTATGATTGTTAACCATGGGAAGAGGCTGGGCCTTTAACAATTTACTCCATATGGTACATCCACTGATTTTTGTAGCCTTCTAAAGCAGAGGCGCATGTTTGTCTTCCAAGCAGAATGGATTCCGTCATAACTTTCTGGAACCCTCTGAGTATTTTCTCTCTTCAAGCAGAGCAGAGATGTTGTCATTCCCTGAATATATGATTCTGTGATGCTGCTGAAATTAAGATTTTTCTGCCTTGTTTTCCTCTTCTCAAAGAGTTCCTCATACAGAAGAGGATATATATACAGACGGATTGTAACATTTCTAGATGTGCATAATTAATAAACAATAAATTTTAAAAAATCAGTCAAGATAGCAAGAGTTTTGACCATTTAGCAATTTTAGCAATTTTAGCAATTTTGTTATGAAAAATAGCAAGAGCAAGTTGTAAGCATTTTCTTTCTAAATATAATAACCAATCTGTAGACTGTTTGAAGAAATTAATTTCCTTGCTTTTAAATGCAAGGAAGCTTTGATTGCTCTCTCACTTTCTTTAGTATATCCCGCAGATGCTCCTGCAGTGAAGGGATAGCCCTAAGCGTAGCAAGGAGGATATGCCTGGAATTGTGTTCTCCAAAGTAGTGAAAAGGGAAATTTGTGATGGAGTTTTTAAAGGTTAATAAAAGAACTCCAAGCAGCAAACAGCAATCTTGCAGAGTAGAAGCATGAACCAAAAAAAGGAACTTGCACATTAAGCTTAATTACGTTCAGAAATAAATTCAGTCTTCACACTGTAGTTAGATGAAGAAAATAGAGATAGCTTACTTTTATTCAGTAGATCTAGATAGAGGTAGGCTCATAGTAGAAAGCACTTAATCATCACTGGTTCTTTGTAGACACTTTCTATGTGGAATAGAAAGGGCGAGGAGCTGCATTCTGCATATCTACCCATGAGGTAATGGAGACTGTTAATCCCCAAGCCCAAGAAGAAGGAGGAATAGGAAGTCAGGAGACCCACGTGACATCCCACAAGCACAATAGAGATGCAATTTGCTAGAGTGACCCCCTTATGCTTATGAGACAATGCTGAGTTGATCCCTGATAATTCCAACAATTTGAACCAAGTCTTTGTATTGTGACCCCTTCTTTTTGCCTATTGGTAATTTAATCTTGCTTCCTCTGCCTCTGCCAGTTTCTGCAATTTTACTTTTTAAAAAGTAAAACAAATAAATGGGAAAAGGCAGTCCAGTCACAGCCTGAGGTATCTATGGAATTTGGGAAAGTGATTCCCAAATTGTACCTTATTTACATGTTTCAAGAGCTCCATGATCAAGGAATGTTGATCATGGAGCAGAGACTGGAGCTACCTTAGTGGGAATTTTCATGGATGAAATTAAATTTCAGAGGATTTTTTTTAAATCACATTTTAAGGAAAGTCTAACCAGTATAGATCCACATTTATAGACATGGAAGCCAGAGAATTGGAATATACTGTATATATATATAATATTAACATATATTAAACATATATTATTTAAACATCATAAACTAGCTGAGGTAGGATGTTCAACTGGGTAACAGTAATCTGTCATGTTCTGTGCTGCTGTTAATAAAACAAAGTATCTGCCAACATATAGTAGACTAGACATACATTCAGATTAGCTTTAAGGACCATTAAATAAATACACTTTAGGTTGATGGATACAAGTATTACTTATGGTTTTTAAAACATTTGCTAACTGAAACATGAAGTAGTAGAATGTGTTTTTCTCTCCCATTCAACTTTTCTTTCTACGCAATAAAATGTCTAGCAAGTGGGGGAAAATAGTGTGGTAGGCCTCACGCTGAATGAGGCAGAACATAAAATAGAGTCGATATTGCCACTGTCATTTTACAGCAGCCAAATGGCATTTTGCAAGACAGCAGCACTAGGAAAGCAGTCCTTCCTTAATGGCTTGTGTATTTGCTTAATTTCCTGTCTGAATCTTGTCTGTCATCTTCAGAAAGAAAATTTATATATTCTGTCTAGTCTGTCTTTAACTCTTGGGATTCTCAATGTAAATGTCAATAGGTTTTTTAACCTAGCAGAGATCTGGTTACTTAGTTCTGGGGGATATCAGTTTATGTTCAACTGCATTTGACTCACAGCCTGGGATGTGCAGAGTTACTATTAAAAAGTCTAATAATATTATTCTAATAGTGCCACCAGGATGATATTATACAGAGGTGTTGCCAGTAGCTTTCTTTCTGCTTCTCTTGTGCACATTCTGACACATGTGTGCGAATTTCAGGATTTTGCTTTATTCTGCAGCCTGACGCAAATCAGTGTTGCCCTGTTCCACCTACAAAAGTGAATTGGACCAGTAGCTAAATATTGTTCTAAGCCTGTTAGCAAGAGAATGTCCTCAACAGCATCTGAGGGTAGAAGGTGATTTTAGGTGCAGAACAGGCCGAGTGGCATACAAAATGATGTCTTCCTACAGAGAGAAATGCTTGGAAAGAGAGAGAGAATGACTGTCCTCTCACTACAACAGTTGCCTCAGTTTGCCTAATGTTAATACCCGACCTAGTTAGTTTCTACCTTCTGCCTGCATAGACCAAGACTGCATGTCTGTCATCCACTCATTGTTTCTAGGCACATAGGCCACTGATTCAGGTTACACCTGGCCAAGCAGTTGCAAACCAGGGTCTCTTGCTCAGACAGTTCATGAAGGCTGCACTGCCCAGCATGCTGGCCAAGTCCTCTGGCTCCATTCCATTTGTGACTGGTAAGGCAGGCAACACTACCACTGATGGGAGCTAACTACTGGCGTTGGAGTCTGAGAACTGCAAAAGCTGGGTGGGGATGGGGGAGAGAAATGGATATGTGGAAAGTGAGGATCATCCCATTACCACAGTAGCCCACTTCTCCTTCATACTTGAGCATGCTAACCACAACATTCTAGCTTAACTGCATTCTCCTCCATGTGAGACAGTAAGGATGAACTGACCCAAGTTTCATGGTGCCAGTTCCTGTGGAAATCCAGCTGGCGATAAGACCAAGGGTGCCCTTATTGCCACCCAGTCCTCCAACATCCTCATCATGATAGCAGGGGGTTCTTTGTCAACCATCTTCCTTGCTAAGTGCCATGTGTGACCTAAGGGCTTTCCTCAACCAACAATACTTGAGCTCCTTGAAGGAACTTGGGGCACTTCTCTTCATCCTAAACATTGTTATCTGCTTGAGTAGGCCAGGTTAGGAAACAGTTTTGCAAGACTATTGGAACTCTCCTTTATTGATACAGGGTATAATAACAGAATCTTGAAAGCCTGAAAGAGATTCTGTCTCTCTCCCCGCTCCCTTACACAAAAAAGAATCAAACGAGGACAATCTTGAGTTTCTTTCTCATTCCTCCTCCCTTCCAGAGGTAAGCTGGTGTTGACCTAACAGCTGTTGAATTCCTTCTTTGGGACTGTCTCTGTACTTCTCTACAAGCATCAACCTCAAATGATGCTGAAGAGTTTCATAATTGTCGCAAAACCTCTCTGCACCTTTTTCCAGTCCACTTTAGTGTCCAGATGTCTCTTTTATTCATACTGCAATTAGTTCAGCAGCCATAAGACAAAAAAATCACTGGTTGTTTTAGCAATTATATGATGCCTTTCATCTGCTACCCACCAGGCAATGGGTATTTATCCTTAGCTCTGCAGGCAAAGGAACAGGCTTCAATCCTTCTCCTTGTCCTCTGGTCTAGTGGGTTATCACAGAAGCAGAATGGCTGCAATTGCTGTTCCTTCTTCCTCATATCTATATACAACTAAAGGCAGGAAAGAACAGTTGTCTATGAGACAGAGTAAGGCAAATGTCTCAGGTGGCTGAAGCTGAAGGCAGTAGGGCAGCAGTGACAGACCTTCTCCTGAACGTCATGAGTTTTCCTCTCTGTTGTGGGACAGAGGAGCATGCTACACAAGGCTTAAACTACCCTGCTGCTTTTAGGTGTTACATTGTCCTGTTTGCTTTTGTGATGGAATTGAAGGGATGCTCCCTTCCCCGGATTCATAGGCCCAGAGCAAAATTGGTTGGACCTGCTTTCTCGGCATGCATTTGGGAAATGGGGACTTCAGCAGATATCACTTGATTGGTGGCCCTCACAGACCTGGTGCTGGCCTTGCTCCTGTGGGCCAATATTTTGAGCTAAATACACTGTATCAGAGCTAAGTTCTGGCAGCATTTGTGGCTGCATAGTAGCAAATTACCACAAAGTGCTGTCAAAGAACATATTTGGGAAATAGTATGATGGAAAATATCTATCCTCTGCCACAAAAGTAAAAAATAGACCAAACTTAGTTCTCTGAAATAGCTCCTTCTGAATTAAGTCACTATTTTATTAGTAAGCTATATGAAAAAGACCAGCTGGAATGGCAATATAATTCATTTTATCCTCGCAGTATATTTTTTTCGACAATAGTGATATAGCGATGTATTTCCACTGTTCAGAGAGCTACAAAAGTGGGTGGTAGTAACTAAAATATACTGATTATTTAGGAAAACCCATCTGTGCTCAAATGTCTTGCACAAAAGTTCTGCCTTCATTGTTTTCACATTCTTTTTTCCTCCTCTACCCCCTTTGTGGCACTAAGTTCTTTTGCTTTTTTTTTTTTTAGATGTCAGGAGGAGGTTCAAAATTAACAGCAGTTTCCAGATATTTCTGTCAGGAGGGAAATAGAGACATAAGCCAGGATTCTGTCCTGAGGCATTAAAAAAAAACAGAGCAATAGGGCAAGAGGTAAAAAGGTCTTTCAGCACAAAAAGTTTTTCCACCACCCACTCACAGGCTTTTGACATGGTTAATCTAACTAATGAAGAATTAGTACTGTATGTGTTTCTTTGGACAAGAGTTGAGGAACCTGTGTCTCTCCAAATGTTGCTGGACTACAATGACTATAATCTCTGATCATTGGCCATGCTGACTGGGGCTTATGGGATCAGGTTGGGAATTATGGGAGATATAGTCCTAAGACATTTGGAGGACATCAGGAAAGGGCTTCCTTATCATGCAATTCACTCCATCATGTCCTCCAACTTTCCACAAGTCTGGGATATCCATTGCTCAATTATCTTATTATCAAGTGATGTCATCTGGCAAAAATGCACTGATCTGCATGAACAAATTGCTACTGAAAAGGAAAAAAGTGTGTTTGAACTCATTCAACAGAGTATTAAAGCACTGATTCAGACATATTCATGTACTGAATCTACCATGAAAGAGAATGAATATATGCTAGAAAAACACAGCAGTTTCTGATCAATGCCAAAGTATACAGTTCTCTTATGATCACTTCAGATATTAGCACAGTGGTTTGCTTGCTAATGTTAGTGAGAGTCATCTGAAAAGGAAGTTCTATCTTACCATGGCTAAAGGTTTTCTGGAAATCAGTGTGTGCTGCTTCACACAAGTAGCTACAGATGAAAAAGCACTAATGTAATTCAGCTTCTCAGCCGCAACCACAAGACTGAGCTGATCTCAAAATACACTCGCCCTAATATCCCTGTGTTTTCCAAGCTACTCAGAGATAGCCCTCTCCTTCAACCCTGCTTTCATTAGATTGTTTAGCAGCCACTACTACAAAAGATAAATACAGGCTAATACTTGATTTCAGCAGAACACTTTAGATGATGTAAACGCATGTTCTCTGCAGTTCTGTGTGAGAACTACACTTCATTGGAAGAGTAATTGAAGAGACTTACATTTAATGGGTTGCACCGTAGAACTACAGAGGAACACTTTCCTTTTTGTAAACGTGTTTGAGTGTAATATGCAGTGCATGAACACTGGCATATTAATTCTAAAAATGTGACTAAAAATACACCACTATAAAGTCCTGTGATGAGTAAAGGTGAAGCAGTGATAATCACATCTGGGGGTGATGCTTTGGATAAGATGCTACCAGCTTGCTTTCCTCCTAGGCCTGGTGTCTCCTAACATCCAGAAGAACAAACAAAGTTTTAAGTGGAGCTGGCTGCTCTTTCCTCTTTAGCTCTGCTGGTTGCACAGCTATCAAAAATAAGGAAAAGATCATAGGCTTCTGGGGTTTATCAGTGCACTCCCACTGTGGCATGCACACCCGTTGCAGGGGTCCTGGTACACACCCAGCAATGCTAGCCCAGTGCTGGTGGCTCTGAGTTGATGTGTAAGTTTAGGGATGAATTTCCCAGATATTGCCCCTCAAGAGTCAATGCATGCATTCAATAAGCAAGTGCTCAGGTTTCTTCTAGATTTTAATCTCCAGCTGCGTGTTTATTTGAACAATATTGTTTGAATATTATTCCAGCACAACACAAAAGGTTTTCTACACACAGAAAGGCAGTACTTCAAGGAAAGGGCTCTTCTGAATATTTTTGCACAATAATGTACAGGGACTATCTGCATCTGTAGCACTGCAGCAACTTAGGGCAGGGATTCAGGGGGGGAAAAAAACATTGAGATTCTCCTGCCCATCAGAAGGGTCAGTTCCAGGGAAGGGTTGCCCTTCTTGAAGTCCTGCATGCAGATATTCTCCGACCTGCTAACAGTTTGGAGGGAGGGAATCTATGCAGCTTGAAGTAAGTAACATTTGTAAATTATTTGTATGCTGTAAAGTATTGAAGAAATGGCACTTTTTTTTCCTTTTCTTTTCTCATTGATGCTGCTCTTATCCATGTCTTTTTCCTGCTCTTACTGTATTTTGCTTAACTGAATTTTAGGACAAACATGCAATTGATTTTTCACCCATACAGTCTCTAATACATTAGCCACTACAGCTGAATATACAACATATAGATTGGACAGCAGATTGCAGGGAATTCTAGGAGTTGACAGTCACAAATCTTAAAGTTGCCAAGGTTGAGAAACACTGCTATAGACCAACTGGAGGACGTATGCTGTTTTTCTGTAAACGACAGCATAGATTATTATATAATCTATTTCTTCTGCCTAATTGCAAGAAACTACTGCTTTTATTCATTCAGCCTCAGCCTATTGTTTTTCCTATGCTTAGTAACAGCTTTATCATCAGAATTAAGGTGGAGTGATAAATCACTTCTCTGATTTGCCAGAAATTCTATGATTTACTAAAACCGAATAATGAGAGCTGGCAGTTCACTTCTCCTTAATCTGATTGCTTTCATGATTGGGTGAATGAGTTTGGTAAATTAATGTATTTTGGAGATTTGAAGAGATGAGAGAAGGCTGCCTGATTACGTTTAGATTGTACGGTCTCGTTGTGAAAGCTGGAATGGATTCACTAAGCATGTCTTTGCATTAGAGCTCTCCGTTTTTATTTATTTATTAATTAAAAGTATACGCCGCCCATCTCACTGTATAAGTGACTCTAGGCAGCTTATAAGTAAAAAGATAATTTTAAAAATCTTACAACAAATATACAAAGTTAAAAAGACGGGAGAACATACTCAACCCACCAACCACTCCCAGGGCTACATACAACTATTGGATCCCCATGCTAGTTGGCAGAGCCAAGTCTTAATGCTCTTCCAGAACGCTTGAAGAGTGAGGGCCAACCTCACCTCAGAGAGCAAGATGTTCCACAGGTCAGGGGCAACAGCAGAAAAGGCTTTCCTCCTAGACCCCGCCAGTCAGAATTCTTTAGCCAGCAGGGTCCATAGCATGCCTTCCCTACCACACCGGGTGGGACAGGGCGATGTAATAGAGACAAGATGGTTCCTCAGGTATGTATGACAGGGTGCTCAGGCATTTGGAATTAAGTTCGCCTGCCTCCATCCAGCTCCTTCCTATGGCAGACTCACCTTTCATCCACCATTCTTGTCTTTGCTGCTTCTGCCTCTGTTCCCAATGTTTCATGAGCTACGACTGGCTTTGTCCAATTCATTTGTGGTGAGTGTTCTCCTTCACCACTACTGCAAACCTGCATGTGTTAGGAAAGTGTGCTGCTTACTTTGACTGAATATAAAGGGAGAGCTGCATTGTAACATTTTGCTATGCATATACTAAACACATATATAAGTCCCCAGATCAGTTTTTGCTGGAAACAGCACTAGCTAGCAGCATATACAAAATGTAAAACAAAAGTGTTTGATTCACATCCATCAAAAGAATGCATGATTGTGACAAAGTGTAAAAAGGATGGCCATCCCACTTCCTGCATAATATGGACATGAGCAGCAAGGAAAAGGGTGCTCTTTAATTTTTGCTTGACAGCAGAGGAGAACCATTAGACTGGAAAAAAACATGAATATCCACAAGTGCATAATTTCATGAGTACGCAGGTAATGTTATTCTTTCTAGGGGTAGTGCTCCCCCTCCCCTTTTTTCCTTTCTTTTTAGTTGAAGGTACATTTAGCCATAAAACAAAATAACTTCTCATCATTCTCCTTGGGTATTTTAATAGCCACCATACCTGTAGATGAAATCTTATAAAGTGCAGAAGTGTTAGTTTGCGCTGGGTAGCCAAGACTCTCCCAGAGTTTGCTGGGAAGGAAAAAAAAACCCCAAATAAATTATGTTGAACTCCCATTGGAAATATAATATCCAGCTGTTAAAATCTAATCCATTTCCATCCTTTACTTTACCATAGATCCCTCAGAAAGTATATAAAACTGAAAATAGGAGAACCAGATACTTGTTACAGTAACACAGCTGGAGATAATTTAATTTTTTAGTAGGTAAGGAAAGTCAATCAAAAATTAATCAGTCAGTGCAACAATGGTGGGAGAAGATGCACCTTCAGGCCATTTAATGTGTGGGTGTGTGGGGGGGTGCATGCATGTATGTCCAGTGGCCTTCCCTGACTTATACAACGTACCCTAGCCATATCTTTTTCCTTTGTGCACCCTTGATTTTTCCTACAACGTGTCCCCAGTCCATGCCAGAGGCAGGCTTAATTGTCTTTGGCTATATCAGGCTTATTCTGACATTGAGGTTATCCTTGGACAACCTCAACGTGTTTAAGGTCTGTTAGGCTTTGCCATCCATTATCTCAGAGCAGATTTCAATGACTTGAAACAAAGGTAATAGAAGCAGGTTAGGGATCAGCAACAGTGGCACCAAATTCCATGCTTACGTAGGTTTCCACCTAATCAAGGAAAACTGAGCAATAGAGAAAGGTCCTGTCTCTGTAGGCATCAGAACTATTTGTTGCAATAGCCTATGTGTAAGCAGGGGCTAAAGTGGTGATATGAACCTGAAGGAATTGAAGAGGGAGACATACAGTTTCCAGTTACAAAGAAAATGGAAAGAAACGACCAGGTTGCATTCGTGACGCTGATATTGATTCAGCTGCATGCTCGGTCACCAGTTCAGCCCAGGGAGAGCTGTTCTGAGGAGGGAGTGAAGGTGCAAAGGGGGCGGGGGCAGTTCAGAACAGGAAGCAAGGCTCAAAGCCCGATCCTCAATTTCCTGCAGCAGTGATGCTGAAAAACTGTACCACCCAGGAAATGCAGGCATGGTGAAGGGGTGGGTCTGAGGCTGCTCAGCTTGCAGCAAGATTTCCTCTGAGCGGAGCAAGGCTTAGCACATTCCTTGGGTTAGCTCACTCTTGCCTGTTTTGAATGAAGGCCAAAGGTATCTGATCTTATCTGCAATTATCTGCTTTCCTCAAAATGGTTCAGGGCCCTGCTGGGCCTTGCCATGAAAAGGATTTCTGCATCCTGATTTGCAGCCTAAGCAGCTTTTACTATTTGCTTTTTTTTTTTTTTTTTTGCAGTGAGCAAAGACTGCTTTCCCTCCCTTGATCTTAAGACACCCAAATAAAGTTCAAATCTCTTTAGAATTCTTTTATCGTGCTAATTCTGTCACTCTTGGCTGCTTTGGGAATTACCAGTAAACAATAAATGCGAAATATCTTAGGGCAACCTTCATCTGGGTTGGTACTTCCAGATGAGTTGGGACTACAGTTCCCATAATTCCTAGCTGGAATAACCCATTGTCTGGTTGACAGGGAATTTGGGGAACGTTAGCCACAGCACATCTGAAGGATAGTGGATTGTAGGAAAGCCACTTCAGGATTATCAAAAGAATATGCCTTCTCTGTTGGAAGTCATGATTTGTTTTTACGGGTGACTTTACATAAGCAGTTTGGAGATTAATCCATCTGGTGTTCCTCAAGATACAGACAGGCACGTATCTAATGGAATAATGTGGTTTTTTTCACTGATCTCTGGATATGGCTAAGCTGCTGAAAATAAATCCACATGGCTCATTCTGGTGTGAACCTGGATAGCATCTTACGGAGAGGGGATATAAAGGTAAAGACTCCTTCAAACTCAGCTTGAATCCTGGTCCTCACATTGGCACATCACTTCCATTCATTTTCTTTGGCAACATTAGAGAAGTGGTTTGCCACTGCCTTATTCCAGTAGATCGTTTTTTTTACTTCTCAGGCTAATGTACAGGACTGGGATCTCCTGAAGGTCTCCAATCCAAGGACTGATACAAACAGGCCCTGCTTAGCTTGCTCAAAATCAGCTAAGGCTGGCTAGGGACAGGGAAAAATGTCCACAGCCACATGTGCAAATTACTTCTTTTCTCTTCTTCTCATGCACACTTGGTTTGAGTGCATTGCAGGGAAACAAGAACCAAACGTGTAGCCTGCCATGCATAAATTCTGTTCCAGTGTTTTGTTCCGGGATTCCTATCTGGCCAGAGACTCAATTAACTGAAATACTGAGGACCCATTCAACACAGAAACATTTACAAGCATATGCATATACTAAACACATATACATGGGAGCAGGTGATAAGCACACTGGCATCAGCATAGTTCACACTCTGCCTTTCCTAATCAGAAGGCTACGGAATCAACTGCTCTGACAAATATTTTGCTGAATGCCTGTGACTCCAGACTAGTGATAGCAGAAGCGCTACCTACTTTCTGTTCCATGCGATTTACTGCATCAGATCTTTCCTGTACCGAAGGAGCTTTTCCAAGGCAAAATGGGGACCTTTGGACTTGTCTGTGTGCATTTGCATGGAGTGGAATGTATAGTCAAATACTCACTTAACAGAAGCAGGTTAGTTGAGAGATGACTCTTATTCCCATTAATAGCTGTTCCACCTTACAAGTACAAGAAAATTCTTAATAAAATGTTTATTCTGCCCACATTCTCTTTTGTCCTTCTTTGCAAAATTCTGATAGGGTGACCTGAAGAAAAAAATGACTCCTCTTGGAGTCATGGAGATTATATGGGTTTTCTTTCAGGCAGATCTAATCAGCTTTGCTAACATAACCATCAACCCATAATTCTTTTCTATCAAAATTCCATTATGTAAAATCCTTCTGAAAGACAAAAAGGCAAGTGAAGAATATTCTTGAACTTTTGCCATGTTCCTTTTCAGCGACCTTGGTACAGAACTGTACAAAATCACGAAGCAGAAGTCCTTGTTCAGATTCATTGCCTCCCTTTCTCTCTTTCCTGATGGGTAAGAAGAAGATGCCACTTGAAATGCCCCTAAAAATACAAGGAAAGAAGTGGGAAGCAACAGGAGCTTTAAAGAACTCAGATATAAAAGAACTCTTTGCGGTATCATTTGAACTTGGAGGGACATTCTACTCAACATCATTTCTTTAAGTGTGTTTGTGTGTAGGGGGCTGTTGAATTGTAAATACGAAAGCTTCTTTTTTAAAGGCAAATGGATGGTCCTTATAACAGACTATCTTTCAATTTTTTTTTCCTTACACAGCACAAGTGTAAATATGACAAATCCCATGCAACCCATGCTGGCTGGGGAATTCTGGGAGTTGAAGTCCACACATCGTAAAAGTGGCCAAGGTTGAGAAATACTGCATTAGACTCTTGCTGATTGGTGATATACTGTAAACCTGCTACAGAACAGGATGTGCAAAGGTTTTTGGAGTTCTGATTGGCTAATCTGTGTGAGTCCAATCCACCTTTGGTGAAATCCCCATGGTTATTTCTGATTCAATGGTCTATTTTTATTTTTGGCTATTCTTACCACAGCCAAATGCCTATTTATATTCTTGCACAAGATTCAGGAAGGAAAATAACTATGGTACAGAAAAGGAAAACAGATCTGTTAATCTGCTACAGGGAAGTTTGCTTGAAAGCTATAGCTCCTTTTTCTCTTAATTGACATTTTAATCAATTGAACTAAAGTTGATATACAATTATGTACTTGCCCAAATCTTAATAAAGACTTGTTTCTCATTCTCCTGGTCATTTGTGTTGCCCTCTTCTAAATATATTCCAATATAACTTTTGAAGTTGCAGCACCAAAGAACTAGCCAGTACATTCCAGACAATATTGAAACAGTGCAGAATAACATGGAAAAACTATGTCTTGTGATTTGGAAACTTTGGTCCAATTAATACAGTATAAAGCACATTTGTCTCATTTGATGGCAGCATTGGCTGATCTTTTCTGGGGTTGGAAACTAAGCAAGGATGGGCAAGGTTAGTACTTGGATGGGAGACTGTCAGGGATTTCTAAGGCTGTAGATCAGACTGAAGTTAAGCAGCAACCCAACCAAGAACTCAAAAGAAGGCAATGGCAAACCACTTGTGTGCTGTTGCCAAGGAACTGCTTATGTATTGTTGCCTGAAGTCACTGTTCTTACATTATTTATGCAAGGCTGTACATCATTCCTGTCTTGGGAGAAGAGACACAAAATAAGAAGCAGTCCACCTTTGGTTTGTCACCTGTTAACATTTCATCCTCCTTACTGAACCGCAGGCCTTCTTCATTCAGACATAACTGAGAGAACCTTTTTTGCCCTTTCAAAATCTTCCTCAGAGAATTGTGGCATCTTCCCAAACTGATTCTGAGGGTCAGCATGAGGGGCAGAAAGGATGGCTGGTTACCTTGAACATCATTTCCTTTGATCTAAAGTGGTAAACCTTAAATTATAATACCATGAAGATGAACCAACCAGCTACAAGATGTGTTCTCAATGTCAACCTGCAGTCCATGGTCCCCAATCCTATTTTGCACCCTCTCCAAAGTATCTCCAGAGTGAATTGCCAAAACTGTTGTAAAACTGCTGAATTGATGGCACAATCTTCAAGACTTAAGAAATATGTTTTGAACATTAACCCTCCCTCCCCCTCCCTGCACAAGCCTCCCCAGAAGATTAACGGCACTAATTCACCACCATACTCCCTGTGGTCATCATAAAGAAATAGTCCAATATGTGAACCCTGATTACAAAACGTTGTTCATCCCTGTTGTACGCCATGGCTTGAGACATTTGCCCAGGAATGTGTTCTAAGTGTTACTGATGAGAGAGAGAGATTACTAATAGATTACTTAGGACCCTGAAGAGAAAAGGGCCCTTTTTAAGGCAAACACTGATGCTCAGTTGGATTGAATGAGACTGGAAATCAGTCATTGGTATTCAATCAGTTTCAGTCTGTGAAGGTCATTCTTGACAACAGTGGTATATAAATGGGATAAATAAATAAATTTCTAAAGTGAAAAATGAGGAGCCAGTATATAGTCAAACTTTGAAAAAGATATTCAGATAGATGTGTTTCATGTCAATAGCTATAATTATTAAGATATGCCAACAGCAGGCTCAGTGCTTCAAGTCCCAAGTAGCATCATTCATACTCAAAGGAAATATCAGCTTGCTTGGGAAGAGCCCTGAGGTTTGCAGAACTACAAAAATAGAATTAGTAAATGCTCTAGGAAACTTCTCAAGGCAGCACACATAGTGGTCCCTCCTCCTGTTGCTCGCTACAGTGACAACCCTGTGAGGTGAGTTGGGCTGAGTGACCCAGTGAGTTTCCATGGCTGAGGGTGGACTAAAACCTGGGATTCTCTGGTGCCGGTCTAACACCTTAACCAATATACCATACTGCTTCTCACCATGCCTTCCAGAAAAACCCAGCAACAACATCCACAAGGCAGGAGAGTTCAAAAGAGACAAGACAGTGGCTGCAACATTGTGCTAGAAAGCTTGCCTCTTTCGTACATGGGTCAATGTTGCATCCACATATAAAGGGGTGGGATTTTTATTCCAATGGCATGACTGCCATCTTGCCTCCTCTGATTCCCACTGCAGATGCTGCTGAAGCCCCGTGAAGACCTGAGATACTCAATGGGCAGAAGACATTGTCCAAGAAGGGAGCTTTACCAAACAGGGACTATTTGAATAAAGAGGTAGATACGGTACCCAGGATCCTTTCTGGGTATGTAGATTATCTTGGTCATTTATGTATATTTATATTATTATTGTTATTGTTATTGTTATTATTTATTTCTGATATTTCTAGGCTGCCCCTCTACACAAAAAAAGTTCACAAAGGAACGAAGTTTTGAGATAGAGAGCAGCTGCTCATTACTCAGCGATGGGATGCAGTGATGCTGGCTTACAAATTAAGTGTTTGTCTTTTAATCCACTCCTAAGGCAGTAAAATAAAATTCTGTTTATTTTATTTGCTAAGCTCAAATGTCTCACAGACTGTTAAAAAACTCTCTGAACTGCTTATGGCAACGCTGGGTTTATTTGGTCAGAAGTGGCATGTTTGCTTCTAGGTTTATATTGGGAAGAAATAAATCTTGCCCCTGCCACACAAAATGATAAACGTAAGAGCTTTTATACCGATGTTATCTTCTCATTTCTTGGATCTTTTCCTGGATGTGCATCTGTGGGTGGGGGTGTGGTTATCACACTCTGTCCCACATTGACTCAGAAAACCAGATGATTATAAGCAATTAAAACTGGATTTAACTATAACATTGTGTGAAAAGGTAATAGAGGATGTAAGTTGTTTCTCTTTAAAAAGACGTAGCATCAAAACTCCGCATAAGTGGATGGTTATCACAAGGGCTACCAATATTTCATTTCATTTCAATTCAATGCAATGCAATTCCATCATTTCATTTCATTTTTCTTCTCTCCCTTTTTTTTCCCCCTTTCCATCTGTTTTGCTCGTCCACTGTCAGCTGCCTGCCTCTCTCTCTCCAAGTCTCTTAGCTTTCCTAATACGAAGGGTCCAGTTAACTCATGACATACATTAATGGAGCCAAGGTCATTTATTATTTCATCCCACTGCCCATCAGTTCCCCCCTTTTAAGAATGCCGCAGAAGATTAGAAGACCATTTTGCTTGTGCTACACTTTTATTTATTTATTTATTATCGAATTTTTAACACCGCCCATCTCCCCACACAAGGAGGTACACTTGTTGTTGTTAAAAAAGGGGGGGGACACAATTAGGGGGGTTATAGTTATGATTCTACGCAATCAGAAAGATCGGAAATTTCTAATTACGGTTCATGGCTTATGGTGTGCATAAATGAGCACTGGCAGCCTAAATCTGTAGTTGGTTCTAGACTGTAGACATTTGCATAGGCTGGAATAGGCACTTCCAAACATTCCATCAGGATCTGGCACCTTCGTTAGGAGTGTGGTGGAGCATCACTGCCTTCAGCACTTGGCAAGCCGTTGCATGACCCCACTGTTGTCATGCCCCCTGTAGAAGTCTGAGAAGAGCTTAATTATGCCGCATCTGCCTTACAGCTCTTAGGGAAAAACAGAAGGTATTTTTTATCCTTTTGATCTCTGTGAGTTGACAAATCTAACCACTCGATCCCAAAGGGGTGTCTGCAGGCTATGGTCCGTGCACATAAATACCAGGTGGAGCTTTGATTGCCTTGTCATGGCCCGCACCCTGAATCTTTTGTGGACCCCCCTGTGATCCTCAATTGTCTTACTTGGTAAAACAACATGTGCACTGTATTTTATACTAATAGCTGAACTGCAGTGATGTGTGAGTGTTCCTTAAGGCTGATAACTGGTCATGTCTACAAATGAGTTGGTATGCTGGTACAAAACTATACTAAACTGCTATATTAAATACTGTACTAAACATATTGCATGTACATTTGTACAGGTAGTCCTCATTTAGTGACTGCCCTGCTTAGCGACCATTGCAGTTACAATGGTGATGAAAAAGTAACTTCGCAACCAATCCTTGCACTTATGACCTTCGCAGGTCTGTAAAGCAAAGAAAAGCTGAAGTAAAATCATAAGCACGTTCAAAGTTTCATTTAGTGATTGTTTTGCTTAACGACCAAGTTGCCGGTCCCAGTTGTGGTCACTAAACAAGGACTACCTGTATTTATTTCATGATGAACAAGTCATGTCTGCCACACACATTACTTACTTGTTAGACTGATATCTTGTCTTTCCTTCAGGACTCCAACAGGTGTGTATAATGCTCCTTCCTCCCATTTTTCCCACAGCAACAATCCTGTGAGGAAGGTTGGGCTGAGAGAGCATGACTGGCTCAAAATCACCCAGTAAGATTTCAGGGATTTGAGCATGGGGCTTGCCTGTGCCAGATCCTCCAATGTTTATAGGACCCACTTTTTATTTAGTATACTGGTAGCCTGCACTTCAGCTTTAACGTTTTAGAAGGCAATTTTGAAGGCAATTTACTGAGGATTGGATCTAAAAAAAGAAGAGTAAATAGCTGCTGGCAATGCTCCACATATGCTTATGCAAACATGGCAATGGTCGTTCTTACTAGTTCTTGTGCTTTTGCAGTTACACATTTAACTGCCCTTGCCTTCCTAGCACTTAAAAATATTTAATTATCTAGCAAATTACATGCTATTCACTCCACAAACAGCTCCAGGTAAGTTACAAAAATGCTACCAAAAACTGTCATAATTAAAAGACAAAATTAAAAGAAGAAAATATATGGTAATAAAAAATGGAACTGTCAATATTAAAGCATTAGAACAGTAAAAGGTCTGGGAAATGAGCAGGCTTGTTTCAACTTGGTAGCAGTTTGTTCTACAATATGGGCCCTGCCATGGAGAAAGATGTCAGCCCTTCGAGGGGGGCCAGACTAGGAACCGACTGCACATGTTTGACTGGAACTGCAGTATATTTTATTGATACAGGCTATATTAACAGAATCCTGAAAGCCTGACGGTGTTTTCTCTTCCCTTCTTATACCAGTCTGAGTTTCTTCCTAATGTTTACTTTGCTTCCCAGGCATAAAGCATGTTTTTGTATGTGTTTCTTTAACCATCTCTGCATAGATTCTCCAAGGCCATCTCTGTGGTTCTCTACAAAAGCAGAATTAATCATCAGTGTCAAAGGTATTCATAGAAGGACCCATAAAAGTGCCCCATTGACTTAATAGTGTGGGGTAGGTGGTGCAGAAATACTGACAGTAGCTTGTGTCTAAGCCAGGGTTTCTCAACCAGGGTTCTGTGGAACCCTAGGGTTCCGTGAGAGATCGCTAGGGGTTCCCTGGGAGATCACGATTTATTTAAAAAATTATTTCAAATTCAGGCAACTTCACATTTAAGAGGTAAGCTTGTCATGAGTAAGGATGGCGAGCAGGGGGCTCCATCCAGGCTGTAAAGCGCATGCGTAGTACTGAGGAATTAGGTATCCATTCAAAGAGACACAGATCGGGCCCGCCTTAGCCTTTGGGGTTTATATGTCTGGGTTTTTCCCACGCTTCTTCAGTTTGTTAGGATTTTCTGTTATGTAGCAGTAATAAAACACTAGAGACCTATTCCTTGTCTCAGCGTGGCTCCTGGCTGTTAGGACAAAGTTTCTTTCTTTATTTTTAGTTTAAGAACACTGTTAATGCATATGTACAGGCCTACACATGAAACAAATATAATACTTTTGTAACTTCTGGCCTATATTTGAGCCTGAATGTGCAGGGGTTCCCCGAGCCCTGAAAAATATTTCAAGGGTTCCTCCAGGGTTAAAAGGTTGAGAAAGGCTGGTCTAAGCCATCAGGTAGGGATACAGTTGGTTTATCAGCCAGCTAATCAAAGGCTTCACTATGATGTTAGTTGGTTGTCCCTTGTCAGTGCTTGGTCTAGAAGAATCTCCAGGCTGTAAACTGATTTTTATGGGAGAGTATATTCCCATCCAGGAAAGTTATCTCCCACAAATCCTGAAGAGCAGACCTTGACATCAGTAACAACAGTCAGACTTCCCTTGTTTTTCTATGTGGTTTCCATCTTTGATGCCTTGACAGATGTCATTGTAATACTGCTTCTCTTCTAACAACACTCTGAAATTCTTTGATAAATTGCTTCCTGAGATCTTTGTCTCTCCTAGCTTTGGCTTCTCCTCTCTTTTTGGCATTTTCCACCACTTTACTTTCTTCTGTTTCTTGAGATTTGGGAGTCTTTTTCACATTCATCCCTAACAACTTCTTTAAGTTCATTCCATAGTCCCTTTGAATCAGTGAGGTTCAGGACTTCAAAGTGATTCCTGATGTTCTCCTTGAAAAGGGTGGGTATATTATTTATTAGTATTTGTTTATTTTCTATCCCGCCTTTATTATTTTTATAAATAACTCAAGGCGGTGAACAAACCTAAGGCTCCTTCCTCCTCCTATTTTCCCCACAACGGCAACCCTGTGAGGTGAGTTGGGCTGAGAGAGAGTGGCTGGCCCAAGGTCACTTGCTCAAAATCATATTGTGGAAACTGATTGGCTTTGTTCTTTTGCTTTAGCTTAACCTGGAACTTGCATATGAGCAGTTCATGATCCGTTCCACAGTCAGCCCCTGGTCATGTCTCTGGTGTGATAACTGAGCTCTTCCATCTCCTTGTACCAATAGCATACAGTAGTAATTTGATTTCTGTGTGATGTCCATGTATATAACATCATTTTAGTTGTTTGAAAAATGTGTTATCAATGAAGAAATCACTGGATTGGCAGAAACTGATAAGCTGTCTGTCCTGCTTCATTTCTGTTTTCTAGGGTATACGTAAAATCATCAACCTCTTCTTCTGTGTCAGTAATTGGAACATAAACTTGGGCAATTGTCATATTAAAGGGTTGTCCATATAAACTAATTGAGATTAATCAGTCATTGACCCTACAGTATCCACAACTACACTGTGTCTTTGCAGTATCCTTCCTGATTATGAGAGCAATGCCGTTCCTTGTTTTTCACGTCCTGAGTGGTAAACAGTACGATCTTCTTACTGAAAATGTCCAATTCCAGTCCACTTCAGTTTGCTGATGCCTAAGATGTCAACATGAAGTTGATTTATTTCATTTTTCACTGTGTTGTACTTCCCATGTTCATGCTTCCTATGTTCCATGTTCCAACTGTAATTTTGTCTTGGCAACTTCATCCCTGGAGCACTTCCACCCACCTACCCAGCCTCATGAGAAAGCACAGCAAGGCTTGAGGGGGGGGGAAGAGATGCTGGGGAGCTCTTATATCAAGCTCCTGGGAGACTGTTACTCTACCAAGTCAGTGGAGAAAACTCTTTGGGACCAGTTGCTCCCTCAGCCCAGCCTACCTTACAGGATTGTTTTTTGGCAATAACATTGGGGGAGGAATAAGATTCAAACTAAGTAGTCTTGATCAGATATCATGTCTAGCTTGACCCTCACTGAAGCTAGCCTTTGCTTCCCACAAAGATTGGGGGAGGGGGATTAATTTATCTTTAATTTAGTTTAGCCTAAGTCAAAATCTAAGAGTTTCTTGCTCTGGATAGAATGCACTGACAATCTTTCTCTTTGCAGGGAGCAGATTAAAAAGTCCTGCCTCTCCTGCTGTTGTTTTGGGCAAGCCACCTGAACAGTAACATAGGCTACATCTTTGTTCTGCAGTTTTTGAAAACCTGTTAATTATTTTTGTTGTCATCGTTGTTGCCCACTTTCACTTTTCATAAAGAAAGAACAATCATAACCTCTAGTTTTAAAATCTTGGGGTTTTTTCCCTCCCCAAAAATTGCTCTCGTGATTCTACTGTTAGCTTGACATACAATACTCGGGATCCCTGTTTTTAAATCTCCATCACATTGCTTTGTGGTGGGTTGTCTGAGCTTTTGGTATGAGTGACTGGCTGTATTTTTAGACAATGATGTTGTTTCAGCTGCTTGTGTGAAAATATGAAACTTTCTCTTCATGAATGAACATAATTTACTGGCTTGAAAATGGCCGAATTCCCCCTTCTGGTTTTATTTTTTTCCCTGAGTGTATCGCAAATTTGGTTTCAGCCTCAGTTACTGTATTCCCAACTACTGTGCTAGTTGCCACTAGGAACAATTAGTCCTTTATTTTAGTTTGGGACCTCACTTAAGAGCAGTAGATTGAATACAGATAACTCCATATATTTAAAGCCGGAGTCTCCATGGGGAGTGTCATAAATAATTTAGCTTAAGTGAATGCTGAAATTAGTTAAGGCTCCACGTTGCTTGGCTCCAAGTAGTCTATTTGCGGCCAAGTATGTAGAAGGGTCCTTTGGCGGAAGCTCAGTCTTTCCCATCAGCTCTCACCCTCCCTCAACACGAAAACCCAAATGGAAAACAATATAATCTTCTTTTAGCCACAAACATCTGTGATCCCTGGGATTTAAGAAAACTCGGTTCTTTTAACTGCTGCAAGTGGAGCAGATGGAGTGAGCTGAGATGAATGAGGGTGTTTGTGCACTCCAGGCAAGAACGATAGATGGCCAAGAGGAAGTTAGCAGCGTCAACTGTATTATCTTGCAAAATTGTGGGCTCATCATCCAGCAAAGTAAGTGGTTACTATATTTAGAAATGCTAACATGGCCTGAACCTGTTTCAAGCACCAATTCAGTTGTGACAATATACAGATGCATCTGATTTGGGGAGCAGATTTGATTCTTCTATCTGCAGCTGTTCTTTCTAAGAAAGCAAAGAGAACCGTAACAAAGGTAATAAGGATGGTGCCACAAAAGCCCATCATCACACCATCTTCTCCGACTTGGTACACTCTGTACATCTGGAAATTAAGATACTTTTTTCTTGGCAACAATTGAGGGAAAGGAAGGCAGGAACTGGATGACCCCCATGCAAAAGGTGGTGATTTGCAATTGGCCTTTCAACCTTCTTTCCTGCAGTCTGGATAGAGTACAGAAGAGCAGGGTTGCTGCTCAGTTTCCTCCAGCTCTGCCTTCTTTCCACCACAGATAGTCTAACGGTCCAGCCAGCCTCAGTCTTCTCCCATCTTTAAAGCTATAACCATGTCACCAACTGGATAATTAGACCACAAAAGACAAATAGGGTTTCCTCTGGCATTCTTATTGCCCGCGCAAAGGATAAATGCCTTTTACGTTGCATCCTAAAAATTACAGAAAAATGAATTATTTTTTGCCAACTTGGTGGCCCCCAACCTGGCAAACCAAACAAAGGCCCCGCCTGAGGAAGAGTGACCCATGTAGGGCAGGAATCTGGTTTAATCTGCACATCAGGTTCTTAGGTGTAATCACTTATGATACAGGAACAGAACGTTCTTCCACTTCCTGCCTGCACAGCCTGTTTCTCTTCCTTCCTCTATTGCTGTTTTAGAACACGTTGTATGGTTTCCACAGATTATCACAGAATTTTACAGTACCAAAATTGAACAGGTGACACATGAATATATTAAAAACCCAAGGAATATAGAGTTGTTTATATATGATACAGAGGAAGGGATGGTGCACATAGTGATTAGAAGCGTAGACAATTCTCTGCAGAACACTGTCCTGTTTTAAAAGCAGATATGAAATCCTTGTTTTCCATATTTATAGTAAGCAGGTAATGCTTGTTAAAAACTGGGATGTCCACTGATAATATCTGCCACTAGAAAAGATTCACCTTAACTCTGCACCCACCCAAATTGTTCCAGATCCCGGTATCTGTTCCAAAGCCTCCAGAGATCCGGGGACACAAGGGTGCACGGAGAAGAGGAAATGCTGCATGAGAAATCTCTCAAGTAGCATTGCACAGAGCCACTGTTTTTGCTGATGAACAATATTTTCATGGCCATGAAACATCAATGTTAGGAATCCATCTGGAGAATCAAGCTCTTTGAGCCTCTCTTAAATGCCTCTCTTGTGGTATTTACTGTCCACTCAACTTAGAAAAGGGGAAATTGCCCTCCTTACTACAATCTCTGCTTCTTGAAATTCCATGCCAGTCCTAGTTTATAGCATCTTCTGCCGCTGTCATTTTTGGAAAAACATTCAAGTTAAAAGAAAAATTTTACCACATTTGTGTTAAAGCATACAGTATTAAAATCTAAACATAATGTGTAATACAATAGATTCCAAAATTAAATGATTTCATTTCTCTTTCTACACATTTTATATCTATTTTATTTTTTTACTGATCTATTTATATTGTAATTTATATGTTTCAATTGTGATTTTATTGTAAACCGCCCAGAGTCCCCTTTTTGGGGGAGATGGGCAGTGATAGAAATTTGAAAAATAAATAAATATATTTACTGTATTCCAGTACTTTGTGTTTGTTCTAATCTCTTTTCTCTCTACAGATCTGCCTTACCACAGTCCCACAAACTCCTTATCACCTATACCTGCAAATGTGCCTCTCACCAGAAGGGAAGGAAAAAGCCATTCAGAAACGACTGCTTTATCAGAGGCAGTCTATTTATTGAAGATTTTGAACCCATGTATCAACAATCCACCCACCTCGCTGACTTCAGTAAAACATTCCTGCATGGCCAACTATACATGCACGTCAAGTTCCTATCACAGAATTTGCAAACTGAACTTGGTGCCTCTGGCTTAACTATCAAAGACTTAAAATGTGGATTTTTTGTCCATTAGAAATTAATTTTAAAAATTAATGCAAACACTAGATGGGAGTAGAGAGAGTTTTCTGTATCTTTTTTTTTTTTTTGCCATCTAGTGGTTGTCTGGATTTTTGTAGCCTAGATCTCATAGTCCTAAAAATGATAATAAAAATTACTAAATTATATTAAAGGATATGATATGTACATACAGATAGTCCTCGCTTAACAGCCCTAATTGGGACTGGCAATTCCGCCACTAAGCAAAGCAGTCTCTAAGTGGGAAATCACGTGACTGCAACTGCTTTCCAACAAGACTACTCAGTTTCACACCTTTGGCTTTTGTTTGCCTCCTAACTACTCTCCCACCCTTTAGAATGCTCAAGTGCCTGCTTACTGTCTTGTACCATAATGCGATCATGCCCGCAGCCTGGGGCTGGGAGCTGTGGGCATGCTATGCCAACAGCTTACAATACTCTCTTGAAATCTCTTCTTTTCCAATCTCTCTGCTCTGGAGGTGGGGGAGAAAAAAAGCAAGCAATTTCTCTCCTTTGCTGCTGCTGGCATGATCGCATTGCTTTCGATGTATAGAAGAGCAAACAGCTTACTCTCTTGAAATCCCTTCCTCTCCAATCTCTCTGCTCTGCAGAGGAGAGTGGGGAGAAAAAACCACAGGTCAGGCACAGGACAATGCATACTGACTGTAATAGTTACTGAGGGATGCTGCAAAGGTCGTAAATGGTCATAAATTGGCCATAAAGCTATTTTTTCAGCACCGTTGTAACTTCAAACAGTCACTGAATGAGTGGTCAGTAGGAAAAGACTACCTATAAGGGTATGTTTCCACTTAGGTCACTGTGGAAGAACAATAACAGAAGAGATTTGCTTGATTTAAATGTGAAATCATTTTGAAGGAAACATTAGCAAATTCAGCTTCATTCTTCTTCATGGTAGCTAAGAAGCAGCCACAAAACTTCATAAAGTACTACTGCATGTTCAATAGATATGGTAGATGAAACAAGCATATAGAAAACATATAAAAACAATGGCTCCAATAATAAAAACATATTTAAGATATGGACCAGTCAGCTAACTGCCATTAATTATCCAAAAATAATATTTTAGTGTTTGCATATTTATCTCCTAAAACCGTAAAAAATAATCTCCAATACTATATTAAGGCTTGTAGTTTCTCCATGTACAGTATACCAGATCTGGACTGCAAATTTTCAGATGACCACTAAGTGGCAGCAAAGACATACAGGAAATAATTACTTTTGCTGCCATCTGTAGTCAACCAGAGTTCTGCAGTCCAAATCTGTTGGTCCTATTTAATAGCCTAAGTTTGCATGTATATATATCTATCATCCCTTGCTTCCCCAAAATCCATATAATAAAATCTCAGTACTCCAGATTTCCATTCAGCGGACTTTTGTTGTAATGAATGTGATTTTACTTTGGACTTCACAAAGTCTGTTGTTTCCAAAGCAGTCAGGACAATTGATGTAATTTATGTCAGTGGCATCAGTTAACATCACATGTGAAACTAGGTAATTGAAATTTTTACATCACTTGCATCAGTTTAGGTCATTTGCATTAACCCATACAAGTGACATAAAATGTTCAATAATTACATAAATTTAATCAATATCATACATTCAGATTCAAAAGACATCTAGATTTAACAGATACCTCGTCCCCAACAACTCCATTACGATTTTACTGTACATTGCTTCATGGAGTGACTTTTGTTCTTAAACTTCTCACTTCTCTCCATCAACTCCACCCAACCATGACTTTTTTGATCTTTCCCTTCCCTTCATCATCTTCATATATTTTTTTCATGCATCAATCTTCATTCATTCTCTCCATATGTTCAAGCCACCTTGATAGATTTCTTTGGGACTGGTCCTTTTTGTATTCAAATTACTGTACGTTCATTCAGCATCCACTGAATCTTGACTGTATCTCTTCTTATCATCTTATACACGTAAGTATCCCCAGTTCCACAGGATTCAGCATTTACATTTTTCCTGCCATATCCAACTTTCACTTCCATATAACGAAGTGAGCAGAAAGTTGTTATAAATAGCCAGAGGTAATTTTGCTTCTGTTAACAAACATTCCTTCAGCAAAGGATCATTACCTTGTCGTGGTGCTGGAGCTTGAGCACCTCAATGATGCCATGAGCTAAACCGTGAAGGGCCACCCAAGACGGGAAGGTCATGACAGAGAGGTCAGGCTAAATGCGATCCCTGGGGAAGGTAATGGCAACCCACCCCAGTATTCTTGCCGTGAAAACTAAATGGATCAGTACAACCAGAGATATGTCGGTATACCATCGGAAGTTGAGACCCCCAGGTCGGAAGATGGTCAAAATGCTACTGGGGAGGAACAGAGGATGAGCTCAACTAGCCCCAGACGTGATGACGCAGCTAGCTCAAAGCCGAAAGGACGGCTAGCGGCCGACGGTGCTGGTGGTGAACGGCGAATCCGATGTTCTAAGGATCAACACACCATCGGAACCTGGAATGTAAGATCTATGAGCCAGGGCAAATTGGATGTGGTTATTGGTGAGATGTCAAGATTAAAGATAGACATTCTGGGCGTCAGTGAACTGAAATGGACTGGAATGGGCCACTTCACATCAAATGACCACCAGATCTACTACTGCGGACAAGAGGACCACAGAAGAAATGGAGTAGCCTTCATAATTAATAGTAAAGTGGCTAAAGCAGTGCTTGGATACAACCCAAAAAACGACAGAATGATCTCAATTCGAATTCAGGGCAAGCCATCTAACATCACAGTGATCCAAATATACGCCCCAACCACAAATGCTGAAGAAGCTGAAGTAGAGCAGTTCTATGAGGATCTGCAGCACCTACTAGACAACACGCCTAAAAGAGATGTTATTTTCATCACAGGAGACTGGAATGCTAAGGTGGGCAGTCAAATGACACCTCGAATTACAGGTAAGTATGGCCTGGGAGAACAAAACGAAGCAGGACACAGGCTGATAGAATTTTGCCAAGACAATTCACTCTGCATAACAAACACTCTCTTCCAACAACCTAAGAGACGGCTTTATACATGGACTTCACCAGATGGACAACACCGAAATCAGATTGACTACATCCTTTGCAGCCAAAGGTGGCGGACATCTGTACAGTCGGTAAAAACAAGGCCTGGAGCTGACTGTAGTTCAGATCACGAACTTCTTCTTGCACAATTTAGGATCAGACTAAAGAGATTAGGGAAGACCCACAGATCAGCTAGATATGAGCTCACTAATATTCCTAAGGAATATGCAGTGGAGGTGAAGAATAGATTTAAGGGACTGGACTTAGTAGATAGGGTCCCGGAAGAACTCTGGACAGAAGTTGGCAGCATTGTTCAGGAGGCGGCAACAAAATACATCCCAAAGAAAGAGAAAACCAAGAAGGCAAAATGGCTGTCTGCTGAGACACTAGAAGTAGCCCAAGAAAGAAGGAAAGCAAAAGGCAACAGTGATAGGGGGAGATATGCCCAATTAAATGCAAAATTCCAGAGGTTAGCCAGAAGAGATAAGGAATTATTTTTAAACAAGCAATGCGCGGAAGTGGAAGAAGACAATAGAATAGAAAGGACAAGAGACCTCTTCCAGAAAATTAGAAACATTGGAGGTAAATTCCAGGCCAAAATGGGTATGATCAAAAACAAAGATGGCAAGGACCTAACAGAAGAAGAAGAGATCAAGAAAAGGTGGCAAGAATATACAGAAGACCTGTATAGGAAGGATAACAATATCGGGGATAGCTTTGACGGTGTGGTCAGTGAGCTAGAGCCAGACATCCTGAAGAGTGAGGTTGAGTGGGCCTTAAGAAGCATTGCTAATAACAAGGCAGCAGGAGACGACGGCATCCCAGCTGAACTGTTCAAAATCTTGCAAGATGATGCTGTCAAGGTAATGCATGCTATATGCCAGCAAATTTGGAAAACACAAGAATGGCCATCAGATTGGAAAAAATCAACTTATATCCCCATACCAAAAAAGGGAAACACTAAAGACTGTTCAAACTATCGAACAGTGGCACTCATTTCACATGCCAGTAAGGTAATGCTCAAGATCCTGCAAGGTAGACTTCAGCAGTTCATGGAGCGAGAATTGCCAGATGTACAAGCTGGGTTTAGAAAAGGCAGAGGAACTAGGGACCAAATTGCCAATATCCGCTGGATAATGGAAAAAGCCAGCGAGTTTCAGAAAAACATCTATTTCTGTTTTATTGACTATTCTAAAGCCTTTGACTTTGTGGACCATAACAAATTGTGGCAAGTTCTTAGTGGTATGGGGATACCAAGTCATCTTGTCTGCCTCCTGAAGAATCTGTATAACGACCAAGTAGCAACAGTAAGAACAGACCACGGAACAATGGACTGGTTTAAGGTTGGGAAAGGAGTACGGCAGGGCTGTATACTCTCACCCTACCTATTCAACTTGTATGCAGAACACATCATGCGACAAGCTGGGCTTGAGGAATCCAAGGCTGGAGTTAAAATCGCTGGAAGAAACATTAACAATCTCAGATATGCAGATGATACCACTTTGATGGCTGAAAGCGAAGAGGAACTGAGGAGCCTTATGATGAAGGTGAAAGAAGAAAGTGCAAAAGCTGGTTTGCAGCTAAACCTCAAAAAAACCAAGATTATGGCAACCAGCTTGATTGATAACTGGCAAATAGAGGGAGAAAATGTAGAAGCAGTGAAAGACTTTGTATTCCTAGGTGCAAAGATTACTGCAGATGCTGACTGCAGTCAGGAAATCAGAAGACGCTTAATCCTTGGGAGAAGAGCAATGACAAATCTCGATAAAATAGTTAAGAGCAGAGACATCACACTGACAACAAAGGTCCGCATCGTTAAAGCAATGGTGTTCCCCGTAGTAACATATGGCTGCGAGAGCTGGACCATAAGGAAGGCTGAGAGAAGGAAGATTGATGCTTTTGAACTGTGGTGTTGGAGGAAAATTCTGAGAGTGCCTTGGACTGCAAGAAGATCAAACCAGTCCATCCTCCAGGAAATAAAGCCAGACTGCTCACTTGAGGGAATGATATTAAAGGCAAAACTGAAATACTTTGGCCACATAATGAGAAGACAGGACACCCTGGAGAAGATGCTGATGCTAGGGAGAGTGGAAGGCAAAAGGAAGAGGGGCCGACCAAGGGCAAGGTAGATGGATGATATTCTAGAGGTGACGGACCCGTCCCTGGGGGAGCTGGGGATGTTGACGACCGACAGGAAGCTCTGGCGTGGGCTGGTCCATGAAGTCACGAAGAGTTGGAAGCGACTAAATGAATAAACAACAACAACAAACATTCATTCCTCACAACGTACTACCCAGTATCGTTTTATCAGCATTACACATCTTAAAATTTCCTCATCCATTTCCCATTCATTCATAAACATTCTACCAAGGTACCCAAATTCATTGACATGCTCTAGTTTTTTTTGTCATTTATATATAATTTATATATAAAACACCATTTTTCCTGTCAGGCACAACCTTTATACCTTAGTGTCCTTATATCATACAATCTAACTTTAACTTCAAATCATTTGTGTTCTTAGCCAAAAACATCACATCATCTGCATATCCTACGAACACACCTCTAAAATTACCACAAGCATTCTTTGTACATTTATCCATCCATCCATTATATTTTTAAGCATTCAGTTTATTCTCACACATGATTTACTTCCATCAAGTATCACTCATTGCATTTAAAACCAAGCTTCAACTCCATATTTATACAAAACATTCCATATTTTAAGCCTATTCACTTTATCATGTATGGAAAATATGTCTTCTTTCTTAGATTCAGATATCTCCCAATATCAATATCTGCTGAAGGGCAAAAATCTGGTCTTTACTTTCTCTGGCCAGCATAAAACCACAGTGCATTTCCCAAATTTTGCTTGCATCCAGAATTCTTCCAAACATTTTTTCAGGCATACTTAACAAATTAATCTGTAGAAGTTTGCATGCACTCTTGCTTCCTTTCCTTATGGACAGGTAAACAGTGACAATTTTCTTCCCAGTATCAGGCACAGGTGCAATCTGCCCTGACACACTGCTGTAGGGAATGCCATCCTCAGGGCACTCACTGCCATGCCTTCCTGGCAATGGCTGCCTTCTGTGGAACAATTTGTTCCAGGATGTTTGGATCATTCTCACTCTTTCTGAAGGGCTAAGAAGACATGCTGTTCAGGGGAACATTTGGGGACCAATGAAAATGTCTGTCCCTGAAAGGGCAATCCACATCAGGTCAATAGTGTATGATTATTGCTTTGAATTGTTTTAATCTTATGTTATTGGTTACTGGAAGCTGCTCAGAGCTTTGGAAACTGAATGACATTGAAACTGAAGTAATTATAAATAAAGAATCAAACACAGCTCCGTAAGTGAATCACATCTGTATTTTAAAAATTTTAGCTACACCAGCTATATCTGCAGCCATACTATTTTTTCAACAGTCTCACATTTATGACATACTTTAACCCATTTTGGGGCGGCACTAACATTTATGGCATTAATTTAAATTCCATTCTTCAACATATCACTATCATTTCCATACAGTCTCTAAAATACTCCTTCCAGCATTCCCACTTCCATTTCATTGAAAATCATTTCACCACTCTTCCATCCACTCCACTGGAGATTATTTGTTTAGCCCTTTTCAAACATTTCCAAGACAATTTTGCCTATCAAAATTATTCTGGATTTTCTGTTTTTGTTAATCTTAGCTGTTCCTTGGTCTCTTTGCCTATATTCTTTGCAACTATTTTTTTCTCCCTATACACAGTATATAGTATCTTTCTTTCATCTTCATTTTTTTTTACCGCAGCCATTATTAAGCTATTTTCTAATATTTTTCCATGCAGGATTCATACTTCGTCTTCCTCCACTTGCTCTATTTTCTCCCTCATTTCTTTAACCTCTGTACTTTTCTTCCATAACCAATTTTTCCAAGATCCACTATTAGCCCTGGCAAAAAATAGTCTGTCCCACATTCAAAACTTCATGTACTTTTAACTAATTCTCAGTCTTTTCTCACATGCAGTATAATAAAATGAATTGTTTTTAAAATTTATATTCATTTCTTTGCCAAGTGATGTATGAATAGATTTATCATTAAACCAGTTAATTGAAACAAACTGGCCCTTTTTAAAGACATTTACCAGTCATGTTCCCAATAATTTATTTATAAATTTTAGAAGCTTAAGTCACCATGTGTTATGTATCTCATTTGTTATTTCATATTCTTTAGCATTTCTCTTCTAACATTCCAAGTCACCTGGTGACCTTAAGCAAGATTTTGTTTTGAGGTTTTAATAATTAAATCTGCAAGTTTAAATTTAATGAGTTTTGAAATATTGTTTGTTTGTTTCCTGGAAGCATTTATAATTCATCCTTTAGTCAGAGCAGCTTTCATGACAATAAAAAACAGACATTACACAGAAGGAATTTGAGATGTGGAAGGAAAAAGACAATGGTAACTCAGGCATCATGTTTTATGTCTTAATTCTTGCATAAAATGATTTTGAGCTTTGAAGCAGCTCACCAATTAGACAATATATAATTGTTCAAATAACAAACAGAAGAAAGTATTTTTAAGCAATCATTCTGCATTAGTATGAAGGCTGAATAAAAAGTAATGTCTCCAATGTTCTAGGTTGCAAAGGAATGGCAGTACTAATGCACTAGAAGCTCTGACATGTTCTTTAGTATGTTCTTTCACTTCAGTTGGCATGAAGTAGCTGTGAGGAACTTGTGTTGCTATTGTTCATCAAATGGAAACCTGCAGTGAGTGCTCATCAATGTATTTTAAGTTATACACTGTGATTGTACTTTTGACTGCCAAAGGAATCCCTTCAAATTGAAATTCGCTGCTGAATGTTGATTGTTTATGGAGATTATTGTGTTGATGTGAGTACCATGCATCTCTGGGCAAAAAAAATGGAAAGATGATTAACTAGGAAGAGCTCATTTGTGTAAACAAGAATAAAGTGGCTGACCTGTGACAGCAACCAACAAGGTTAATGTACCAATTAAGAAAAATTGGCAGATCACTCAAAGGGAATTGCTGTCAAGCTTGGCATTTCACAAGAATGTGTGGATCACATTATCAGTGTTCTTCAGTATTGTAAAGTTTGTGCAAAATGGATTGCTTGTATGATGATGGCAGAGATGAAAGCTTCAAGAGTTGAAATTTGCCCCCCCCCTTTTTTTTTGACATGCTGAGTGAAGGTAAGGAATTTCTTCACAGGATCATGAAAGTCAATGGAATAATGGAACATAATTATGACCCTGAAATGAAGTATAAATCCATGTAATATCATCACAAAGCTTCACCTGCCTGCTTCCCCCTCTCCCACAAAAAAAAAAACAATCAAAACCCAGCTTTGGCAAGGCAATTCATGGTTACATCTCACAAGCCACCCAAGAGACAACTGTGAAGTTGGATCATACCATCTTATTCTGTCTACCATACAGTCCAGACCTGGGTCCAAAATATTTCTACTTTTTCCCAAAATTGAAGGAATACCTTTGTAGGCATCTGTTTGACTCAAATAAAGAGGTGAAAAGGCCTGTCAGGATCTTGCTGAAGAGAAAAACTGTTCTTTTGTGAGGGCTTTAAGAAGCTTGTCCATTGTTGGCAGAAGTGTGTAGCAAGTGGTGGTGATTATGTGGAGAAGTAAATAAAAGTAACAAAATAGGTCTTTTCAAGGATTATTTTCCTGTTTCACATATTAAAATATTCTTATTTAAACTAAAGTTAGAGGTGGACACATTACTTTTCATTTAGCCCTTGTATCTTGTATTAATAAAAGGTATGACTTTGAAAAGCCCAGGTAAGAAAATTAATTTGAATAATTCCCCCATATGCCCTTTCTTTTTGCTTCATCCTATGTCACTGCAGTTTGTATTTGTCCCTTTAACTATGTTGGACAAACTGAAATATTGAAATAACTCTTGTCATTATTGTGAAATTTAATTCTCACAGAGTCAGTGAGAAACCAAGTAAGAGCAAATCTAACCCTTGCAAAAACAAAGGATAGAAACAGGCCAACCCATACAAAACAGGGGGCAAGCAGTCTGTTATGTCAGGTGGGAAGAAAAAGAAAGGCAAGAGAATTTGAACTATGTGTGTGTCCCTGTGTGTATGTAGAGAGTGTTTGTAAATCATTGCAGTTACTAAAATTCTTTTGGTTACAGCTTACTTTCTTCAATAAATTTACTTCTCATAGTAAGTTCTTAGATCTCTTGTGAGCCTAAGTGGTTCCAGGTCTGTTTCCAGCTGAATCCTGACAGTTCTAGTGTAACTGATTACTTTTGCTGCCTATTTGATCATTTAAATTAGTATAGCACCCTTTGGATGAGGTCCCCATTATGTGTGGCATCTGGGGTAACTGTCTCCTTTGGCCACTCTTTAAAAAGACCACTCAAGTTCCTGGTCTCAGGTCATGTGTATCATTTGGTATCAAGGATTATCATCTGGCATCAAGATTTTAATTTTTCCTGTATGACTTAAAATGTTTTCCATCTGCATCCTCTACTGCAGATTCGTATTTACACTTGTTTTCTGACTGTTTGCAGTCATGACACCTATGTATCCTTACCACAAATCATTAGGTGTACATGTGTGTCTCTGTGGTGGTAGTTTTGCTTCATGCACTCTTCTGGTGCAACACAAGGAATCCCATCTTCTCTGTTTTCTCCTACTACAGTTCTGCAACATAACTCTTATTCAATTTGAACTCTGGAACACTGGAAAGTTTTTCTCTACCTCTGATATTGGGATTTCAAATGGTAACTTCCTGATCTTGCTACAGTTCAGAAATTGTTTTCTCTAGGAAGTGCCTTGTTAACTGTTTCCCCCCTCTGTTCCCAGCTCAGAATAATAGTAAATCTACCTCCTAACCAATGCAGCAACATTATGAAAGATACATTTTTCAAATATGCTTATCAAGCAGACTCATTTGTTATAAGAAACACATGAATTACCCTCTTAAAACTTTTCTCGTCCTTGATAGCAAAAGACTTTAAGAACCTGGAATAAATATGTCACAGCATAGTATCCAAAATTTCCCTGTTCCTTACATGCTATAATTCAAAACAGAATGCTTTACTCCTGATACTGTGGGCTGTTAAATATATTTCTGTATCAAGAACTACAAGTTACAGCAAAGACACACTACTGAAATATAATTATTGAATCTGAGTCTAGATCCAATTATCAAATCCAGCATTAGTTACAGAGCCTGGTTCACAGCTGCTTTCTAATTAAATCAGCAGTAATACTAATATGGTCATATTATCCTTTTTTCCTTTGAATTTACATTTGACTGACCCTATTCACCATACAGTCAGTACCTAGCAATAATGGCAGATACAGTGCCACTACTTTTCTTTAGCATATGACCAATCCTAGAACAAGGTGTTTGGAAACAATGGAAAATGTGATCTGTAGCCCTGAGAGGGGAAAAGTGATCAAGACTGCAGGGAAAATAGGCTTGAGTCTGAAAAGAGAATTACACAAGCAAATTTAATTGAATTTTAATTAACCTATTTATTTAAATCTGCAAGCAGGCATGGGACAAGTAGGCCTTATGTAACTCATAGTATATTTGTGACCTATGAGTACAGTAGGACCATGGTAAATTCAAGACAACCGTTGCATCCCATAAAAATCCAATCCCTGGTTTTTTTTGTTTTTTTGCTGTTTTGGGTGACCAGGGCAAATTTTGCTCCACTGCAAACACAAAAAAGGATGTGAACATTTCAGCCACATTTATTCCAATATTATCCACCATACTTCCCATGGCCCTCAGCAGAACAGAATTCTTATAGTGTGGTTCCCAGCCTGAGATAGAATGCTTACCCTGCTTTAGAATTTAACAATTAACTGGAATGCAGATCATTATGAAAATTATGTTCTTTTCAATCTGATGGTTATTCATAATCTGTGAACTTACTGAATTCAGTGCAATTTACACTAAGATACGTTTAGAACTGCATCCCTGCCAAAAAAAATTGCATGTACGTTCATCATCCTTTCAACCTAAATTTAAAGTGGTTTATGCTTAATTTAAAAGGATATAGCACCTTTTGTAGGCTCTCTGCCTCTCTCTCCCAGGTCTGCAGATGCAAAATCACTACCTATGTTGTTCAAAGCATCCTCCTGATCATTCAGTAAAAGAACACTTCCATTTCTTAGGAATAATCAGAGAAATGTTTTTAATCACTCAAAAAAGCCCAGAGTACACTAAATAAATAGTAGGTTGTATTTATGGGATAACATTGGACCTTTTAAATTGATTTTTAATAATGCACTGCCAAGCAATTCTACTGAAAGCAAGCTCTGAAATAAATAAGAAATATCTGGATGGTGTCAGAGGGAAAGGAGGAAAAGGCCAGAAGCATCCCAGAAAAATTGCAGCTTTCCCTGTGCATCTACTGGGAGAGTTTCTAATATTTAATATAAGTTGTTGCTCACTTTCCACAGCCATTGTAACTCATTCTGCCTATTCCTACTTCTGTTGAAGAGAGTCATTATTTTCCAATGACCACGGTGTCATTTGTTTTAGTAGTTCCCAAGACTGAGTCACGACATTGCAAATATATCCTCGGGCTGGTGGAGAAATACCTGTTTTAAAATGCTCAAATTACTTAGCAGAGTAAAATGGCTTGCTGCTTGCTCGATCGTAATTATTAATATCCTGTATTTATCCTGTATTTGTTAAAGTAAAGTGCGTCGAATGGCATTTAAAAAATAAAAATCCACAATTGGTCAAATGCCTTTCTCAGGGGTTTTGGTACAGAAAGCTCGCCCACTGTTCCGTGGCAACTCGGCTAATCTTTATAAAGGTAGCGCCAGGCTGTGGAATTTTCGCAGCGATCTTGTTCTCCGTATTCGTGTTAGTTTTAAGATGCCAGTGCAAATTAACGCGTGTGGAGGTGGGTGCCTTATATGGGATAAATTCCAATTCCATCGTCTAAGCTCTACCCGCCTCGTTTCCTGGTTTAAATGATGATCCGCAGAGCGAGCCAGAGGCTAATGGAGGAGGCGGAGGAGGAGGAGCGGGCGATAACTTCAGCGAGGAAGCTTGAGAGACACTTCTCGGTCTCTTCCCACCTTTCGGTTGCCGGGGGCGCCGAGCCGGGCACGATGGGTTCCCCCACCCCACCGGGAGAACTGGCGAAGGCCACCGTCCGCATCCGCGGCCGCCGTCAAGCCGCTCACGCCGGGCAAAGCGGCGGCACCTCCCGTCGCCGAGGCAACGGGGGAGCTCCTCCTCCGCTCTCCCGTTAGCCCTCGGGGCGAGATCTCGCGATGCTTGCCAACTGGAGGCGCCGCCATATTGTGTGACACTATTTTGATTTGGATTTGGCTGGCTGAGACACGCAGCGAGCGGAGGAGGAGGAGGAGAGGAGGAGAGGAGGAGGAGGGACGGGAGCGACTGGGAAGCCGGAGCGGTTCCAAGCGAGGTCGGGAGAGGCGGTGGCGGTGGCGGCGGCGCCTGGAAGACTCCCCCCGCCAGCCATCCCGCCTTCCCCCGCCGCCCCTTCCGCGCTGCCCGCCACAGCAGCAGCCCCAGCACGGACCCCCCTTCCTCCCTCCCCCGGTGGCGGCGGGAGGCGGTGGCGGCGGCGGCTCCGGAGTGGCTCGGAGGGGTCGCCTGTCCGGCTGGAGGCGGCGGCGGCGGCTGCCGCTGCTGCAAGGCACGGAGGAGGAGCCGGCGCGGAGGAAGGGTGAGCGAACTCCGGCGAGGCGGGCCTGGTGGGGCTTGCGCCCGCTTCCCCGGCGGGCTCTCCGCGCGGCGGCCTGGAGGGAGCGGAGACCCCGCTGCCTGTCTGGGCCCGGCTGGCCGCGGTGCCCGGGAGAAGGAGGGGCCGAGGGCTAGCTAGCGCGGAGGGGGGGCGTGTGCAGGCAGAGGCAATGGCAGGGCTGGGTGGCGGTGGCCCCGTTTGGGAGAGGAGGCGCTGGGCTGAGCGGCCGAGGCTTGCCGCGGTCTGTCGGGGAGCTGGGTCTGGGTGCCGCGTCCGAAGTTGGACTCGTTCGGTTGAGGGTTGGGAAACTCCTGCCGAGCCGCCGACTACGGCCGTGGCCTCAGACCCACTTCTGAGGCGCCCCGAGAGGCGAGTGCCTTTTTGCCTCCTTGAATTTGAAAGCTTCTCTTGCGTTGGTTCAGTTTTCTGTTGGGCGTCGTATCTGGCTTTCTCTGTTCTGCCCTGCTTCTCCTTCCGTGAAGAATAATAGTTCCTGCTGTTGGCTCCCAAGTGTCCCAATTTGATGGATGGAGGAAGTGTGGACTGGTTATTTATTTATTGAAAATCATCCTATTATGCATTTTTTGCATGAGTTTCTCAAGGGAGGAAGTACTGGAATTTGGACCCCACACTTGAAAGGGTCATGTTTTGTGGCACCCCCAGTCATGCTTCATGCTGCAATGGGATGCCTGATCATTTTGGAGAAGGTGGATCCTCTAGCCATTTTGAGGTTAAACTAACCAGAAGTTCAAGTTGGACTTGCAATACTTGGTGCAACGGTAGAGCTACATGGTCTAATTGTGGTTATATTTTACTACTGTTATTCAGGAGCTGAATATTCCAAGGGCTGCTCTGCATTCGGTACATTGTAGTAATCCATCCTGAATGTGACTAACTCATGTGTGATAGTGACCAGATCAACTTTCTCAAGGAAGCTAAGCTGAACAAAAGCATTCCAGTCATTGGTGGCTACATCAGAATCCAGGAGCAAAGGACTCTCAGATCCTAAATATATTTTTCTAGAGAAATACAATGATGTTGAGATTTAACCCATAAGATGTCGTGACTTTCCTATTGTCCAGTAGCCTTTTGTTTCCAATGGTATCTTTTGCTGCTACCAATCAATCTACTGTTTTCTCTGTTCAGGTTTAGAGAGATAGTGAGATGTCATCGGCATATTGGTAGTCCAAGATTCCTAAGCTGTCTTTTCCAACAATGTCTTGTGGATTAAATGGGTAGATATTAAATCTTGTAGATAAAACATGGAACTAGCTGTGCTAGGTGATCTGATGTTCTTGAATTTAAATGTCAGTATGGTGGTGACAAGAAATGTTAGGGTTAAATTGTCCCAATTATATGGAGGTTACCTCTTCCTGCATTAGGAGGTTCAAGAGATTTTCCCTTGATGCCACTGCTTGGAATCTATCCCCAGGCAGCAGCTGAACTATGACAAAGCAATAGCTTAATAGCCTAAAAACTATAATTTTGAAACACATTGTAAGATCTGGCAGAAGTGAATAAGGATGTAGTCACCCTGCACAATATATGTCTTTAAAAAAAATTCAAATAGTGTTTTTTAAGATGCATGCTAATATTAATTTTAATATAGATATAGGTGTTTTTGTAGGTGTGTATATCAAAAGAAAGCACAGTGTCTTCGGAAGGCATCTGGGAAAACAGGTACAACGCTGTAGCCTATAACTGTATAAAATACTTCAAAATAATGCTTGAGCCAGCACTTCCAAGAGCTATCTTCCTTTTTTATTAAATTTTTAAACTGAGGACTGCTTGTGCTACTTTTTTTAGAGAGAATGTTCATTTAGTATATCTATTATATGAGATGCTCCACTGTGAAAGTACTAATTTAAGTGAAGTTACTTCTGGATAATCTATGGTGCAGATGTACTGTATATTGGGTTCATGTCTATATTTTTGGATGACAATATTTTCCTTGCTCAGGTTAATTTTAGTTACCTAAAGGCAGTGTTTACTTATTCGAACAGCTGGTTTGCTTCTTTTATCAAGTGTATTGGAAGCCTTGCAAGTAAACTTCTCAACAATTAATTCTGGTAAATCAGAGTTAAAATGTTACTTCTTGAGCTTGAAACAGGAGGATGGATAAAGCTGAGGCAATATCATTGGCAAAGTGTGAACACTGTAGGATGTGTAAAATGTTTGATCACAAAAGGGACAGTTCTGATAGTGGCAGAACATATTGCTTACTCTAGAATTTTATTTTGAGTCAGATACAAAAAACATGAATTTTTAAAATTGCGGTTGTAGACCAGCATGAGATGAGAATATTATAAATTTGTTTAATAAATAAATAAAATAAATTTTACTAGGAAATTGTATGTTTAAAAGAAACCAGTGAACATGGTACCCTTTTAATATAAAGTTTTCAGTTTTAAGATTATATAAAGCAGTATTTAGATCTTGGTTAATCTGGAGCCTCAGTTGGCTACAGTATGTGAATACTGGTTACTGTAATCTTTGCGTTATTTATAATTTTTGTAAAAGTAAGCATCAAAATGCATATTTGCAGTAGATATTCTAGTTCGAAGTAGTAGTAAATATAGAAAATGTCATAACTAATACTTGATATTTTAATAATTCTAATAACCAGATTACCCTATATTGCTATGTGGAGTGTTTCAGTTGAAGATGCCACAACTATTCCATGTCACAGCTCCTCTTCCTTTGATTTTTAGGTCTTAGCTCAAGGTAATTAGACCCTTAAGTGATTGGAAATGGAGAGCGATGAATTTGTTATATCTCATTAAACTAATTCAGAAATGGAATTTCAGGCTAGGACTCAGAATAGATTTGTAGGAATTTTACTACGTTCCTAATTGAGTATAGGTGTATACCATAGAAACCGAGAGGCCTTCCATCTTTTATAGTAGTTTCTAACATACAAATAATTGCTGGTGCACTTTGGCTTGATATATTACTAAGAAATGTTAATTATATATTTGATCTAAAATTCATTTTGGCAAAAAAAATGGTGGAAAATATGCAAAAGCAGAAGATATAACTAGATTGAAAGAAGTAATTTATCCCCAATTTAAATATTCCGTTTAAATGATTATATGTATGTACTAAAGTTAATCAAAATTAAATTTATAAGAAGTTAGAATAATTTTTTTCATATTTTCAAAGGAGTTTGCATTAAAGAAGATAATATTTGAGAAAATATGCAGAAACCATTTTTAGTCTTGTACAATTGTTAATTCTGTTCTCATATAACCTAGAAAAGTTAGTAGTGTACAAACCAATTTTGTCTGAATAATCTGTTGAAGAGAATTTTTTAAAACCTACTTTATATTTTATAAAAACAAAACATATTTTAGTTTTTAAATATGCTCCTAAGCTCCAGAAGCTCAAGGTGGTGTGCATTCCCCTTTCCCCATAAAAATAACCCTGCGAGGTAGGTTGGCCCAAAGTGATTGGCCCAAAGTAATCCAATGAGATTCTTTGGCTGAGGTGCGCTTGAAGCTGGGTCTTCCTGGTCTTAGTCCAGCACTGTAACCATTGTACCATACTGCATGTCTTGAAGTATCTTTGGGGGATTGAATCCAAAGCATTGCTAACCATATAAAACAATCTGTACCTACATTTGTTTTATAGGAAACAGAACTAAAACAATTCAGTTGATTCAGAATTTATAGTTTATACATGTAAACAGATATAAGCTGTGTCTAAGTACTAGTTCAGTACTATCTCTTTTTAAATATCTCTAATATTTATTTTTCCAGTAAATGTACTATAAAAGAATCTAGCAAAAGGGTTTCAGGATCAAGTTGATCCTTAGTTGGCATTTTTCTGTTGTTAATCACAAATCATATTTTTGCCAACTTTTCTGATTAGTATCAGCTTTAGGTAACAGTTTCATTAATGCAAAACCATTTTTGCAAAATTTCAGACAATATGAAGAAACCAATAATTGAAACTATTGTTAAAAATTCCAAATTTCACAGTTAGGAAATATCTTTTTGGTCAGAACTAGTGAAGATAGTGGATTGAATGTATAGTTGGTTTTCAGTTTCTTCTGCCAGAGGAACTCCTTGTGGATGTAAATAGTTCCATCTCCTTTCTGCTATACTTCAGTGACTTAAGATTTGTTGGACATTTGGAGAAGAAGTCGACCCATTTATTTATTTATTTGTTTATTTTTTATCCTGCCTTTATTATTTTTATAAATACCTCAAGGCAGCGAACATACCTAATATTCCTTCCTCCTCCTATTTTGCCCACAACAGCAACCCTGTGAGGTGAGTTGGGCTGAGAGAGAGAGACTGGCCCAAAGTCACCCAGCCGGCTCTCAGGCCTGAGGCGGGACTAGAACTCTCCTACCACGCCTGATTGGCTCTTGCACTGAGAGAGAGAGACTGGCCCAAGGTCACCCAGCCGGCTTTCATGCCTAAGGCGGGACTAGAACTCAACAGTTGCCTGGTTTCTAGTCCAGCACCTTAACCACTATGGCATGCACAGAAGTCAATCCTTGCCACAGAGGCTTTCACCCATTACACAACTATAGCTGGAGTTAGCGGAAGCTGGACCAGCGTAGCTTCCCCCTTCCTCCATTGTGAAACTGAAGTTTTTTATGGCTTTCTCAAGTTAACACACATAGAGAGCATATTTATTTTAAGCATCCATTTTTTTCAAAACTGAACAAAGTGCTCACATCTATTTACTTGAAAAGTAATATCACTTGATTTTAACTCACTGATGTGCGTAAGATTTAAGATTAAACTTATTTGTGACTGAATGTGCTTAGTATGGTAGCTGCATGGTTATGTCTAACTGTATTATTGTCAAACTTCTGTCTGAGATATATTTTACTGATGTATTAAGAAAATACCAACTCAGTATCAGATCAATTGACCATATAATATATGTACATGTGTTTGTGATCTTTATATTTATATATATACACACACACACACAGAGTATATATAGCTAATAATTGATTATTTGACAGTCTTATGAATGTCTACTGTGAATCCAGATTTAGTGACTCTCTACAAATGTTAGAGCACAGCCTCAAGGTATATTGGTTATCTAAAAGTTTATCTCCCTTGAGGAACTATGATTTGAATTCAAACACTACAAGGAAATTACACTGCCTTGAAAATAAAACAGCATTTTAAAGCACCTATCCATGGGCAGTCTTAATAGGAATATGAAAAATCGTACCCATCCAAATCTAAGCAAAGATGTCAATACATGTTTGCTTTCTTCAGTGATAAGCAGTTTATAAATAATAGCAAGAATATGTGTGGAACTAGATGTTTTAAGATGATACTTCCATTGTTTTTACTCAATATGAATAAAGCTCCTGCTTTAAATACGTAGAAATAATAGAAATGATGAAACAGCATGCTTAATTTCTAACTTTTGCTTTAATTACCAGTGTAAAGTTAACATCTGTTAGATAACCAGCATTGCTATATGGAAGTTTATTTAAAATATACACACACCACAGATAAATCTGTTATTTGTCTATAACCATTCAGAACCTTTCATTATGGGAAGAACCCATAAAAAATACGCAGAATGTCTTAGGAGAGCTGAGTTATTGTGAAGCTATATAATTTTAATTTTGTATAATTTGAATAAAAGTTACTGTGTTTCCAGTTTTTTCTTGTTTTTCATCACATTACAACTTGTGCAAACTGGGCTCATATGAATCCTTTTTAGGAATTTTGTGTGTGTGTGTGCGAAAAGCTTTAGTATGTGCATATTTACTGTGGAGTTGCTCACAGGTTATGTGTGTTAGCAGAGGTGCACAACTTCTCTTGGTCTGAGGGCAGAATTTTGTGTAGCATATTGAGGTCTAAGCTTAAAAGTAGGCAGGAGCAAGACCCAAATTTGGGGTGTGTTCAGAATTCTCAAAGGATGAAACAGTGGATTCAGTACAGCTCACCTTTTTAAAAGCCTTACAGCCTGAAAAACGCTGTACACCCATTTTAGGACTTATATTTATCATCGAAATACCCTACTAATGTGTGCTTATAACGCTACTTAATAGTTCAGTGGACAATGCTCATATACTTTGGTAGTTTAAAATAAGGTAATATGGTTTATAAATGCTTCCATAAATACCTTATCAGACAAATCTTGCAAATTTATAAGTTTATCATAAGCTGCTTGCAGGAGATTTTCTGAATGAAAGGGCAAGTATGTAAAAAGGAGAAAGAATAAATGTGATCTTTGCACAGAATTTCAGGTGGGAGAGAGAAAAAAAAAGTGAGGTTGTAACTGTAGGATTGGGGACAATAAGAGCAGTTAGGCCTCCTAACTTATCTGAAAAGAGGGATCAGGTTCCATACTAGAACTGTGCTAGAGAAAGTTGCTTGTCTTAAGCATATGCTACAATGTAAAACCCTGTCTTCAGCATATGCTAAAATGTCATGTCTGTGTAGACATGCAGATCAGTCAGTTAGATAGGGGAGAATGTTAAACAATGTAACCAGCATTATTTGGTAAAGTGCACTAAGCAATTGTTTTCTTTCAAAATACATGTTGGGCTGTTGATAATAGGAAGAAATACTGAAACGTAATTTAATTTTTTTAGTACCACGTATTGGGTGGGTCTTTATTGCATGTCTGCTGAAGAAAAATATGTTATTGGGAGGACATTTATAACATGTAGAGTTTTCAGCAATTTTAGATGGGTTTTAGAATACCATTTGATCATAGCTGTTGATATTGTAGCTTCAGTTAGTTATAAATGACTCATCAGTGTGCATGGATGATTTTTCTTGTCAGAAATAATTGTGACTTATGTCTGAAACAGATGTTAACCTAAGTACGTAAGAAGAGCCCTGCTAGATCAAGGCTTATCTATTCCAGTATTCTGTGTCACAGAGTTAGCCAACTAGGTGCATTAAGAATGTTAGAAGCATGTACACAGGGACAAATAATCCTTTTCCATTTTGCCTTAATAGCAGCAGGTATTAAGTTATTCAATTTTGCCTTAATAGCAGTTAGAATTTAAGGTATGTGGTCTGTTATTCAGAAGGTAGTAACCTGTCACTGAGACTAGTAACCTTTGATAACCAATTCTTCCTGTTCCCTTTTAAAACGATCTACATTAGTGGCCCTCATCACATCTGAAAATGGCAAATTCTAGTTTAACTGTGTGTAAACAAATACCAATCCCAAACCTTCCTGTATTTATTTTTGAAGAATGTTTCAGACCTACAATATATATTCTTTGAAGTATAGCCAATTATTATATTTCAAATGGGATAGATTTATATATGGGGATCACTCTGTTGGCAGTTTTATTTTTGGTTCCCTTCATAATGATTCCAAACTTTATCTTTCCATTACTTTGGAAATTACCATTTTTAAAAAATGCATCGAGTTTTGATACTTTTATTGAGCTATCTACCCTGCTTCAACATCCCTTTCCTGATTAATCTGTGCCAGCTATTAATCTTCAGATTCTTCTTGTTCCAGTGTGCATCAAATGTTGATTTTTACCCTGAACAATTTTGTATCTATAAATGCTGCTACTGAGCTTGCCCAGGAAACTCTGGTAAGAGAATTTGTCAAAACCTTTTTGAAAGTTGATGTATTCAATTTCTGTTGGTTCGCCATTATCTACATGCTTGCTAACATGCTAGAGGTCAGTGAGGCAACACATACCTTTGCAGATGGTATGTTGATTTCTTTTCAACAAGACTTGTGTTCTTAGTGTTCAATTGTTTTCTCTTAAGTCAAAAGCAACATACTTTACTTCACTATGAAAATGACAAGAAGCAACCTTGATAGCAGTATAGTATTGATAGCAGAGCTATTGTGGGAAAACAGTGAAGTGAATCTGGTCTCTTTTGTGTTTCTTCCAAATATGGATCAACATG